>NC_081142.1:24340468-24636614 GCF_958295425.1 Solea solea | reverse complement strand
AGTCAGAGTCACAGTCAGTCACAGTCAGAGTCACAGTGATAGACAGAGTCACATTAAGAGTCATAGTCACAGTAACAGTAACAGTCAGAGTCACAGTCACATTCAGAGTCACAGTGATAGTCAGAGTCACAGTGATAGTCAGAGTCAAAGTCACAGTCACAGTCAGAGTCACAGTCACAGTCACATTCAGAGTCACAGTGATAGTCAGAGTCACAGTCAGAGTCACAGTCAGAGTCAAAGTCACAGTCACAGTCACAGACAGAGTCAGAGTCAGAGTCAGAGTCACAGTCAGAGTCATAGTCAGAGTCACAGTCACAGTCAGAGTCACAGTTACATTCAGAGTCACAGTGATAGTCAGAGTCAAAGTCACAGTCACAGTCACAGTCACAGTCAGAGTCAGAGTCACAGTCAGAGTCACAGTCAGAGTCATAGTCAGAGTCACAGTCACAGTCAGAGGCTGTGTGAGTTGTTTTCACCTCAGAAAATGGAAGCTGGGACTTGACTCTTGTATAGAATGACGAGGGAGACCTCTGGTGGACGGCGGTGGTACTTCTTAACTCATCAGACCAGGAAACATTCAGCCTCAGCAGGTTTATACTTTTGAATAACACTGTAAATCTAATCAATATTATCCATCTATTGTTATAAACAAGAGTCTGCTCTTATAAAGCAGTTATACGTGGTTTATAAATATTTTAAATCCAGTTTATTTGTTTTTTTGTTTTGACGTAGAAGCATCAGATGTTCACATGTCACATGCGAGGTTCACCAGTTATTTAATAAGTCACTATGATTCCACTACTGTTATTATTATTATTTTTATTTTTATTTTTATTTTTATTATCATCAGTAGTATTTGTTTTTTATCTGCTAATTTAATTATATCAGTTATTCTGCTGACAAATTTCCAAACTACAAATAAGTGTATTTTATCTGTTTATAAAACAGTGTGGATTAAACTTCATATAAAAGAACAAGAACAACCATTTTATCACCAACAACAAAAATCACCAGAAAATAAACTCTGCCTTCTGTATCACAGTGACCTCTGACCCCTGTCATTGCAGTGCTGAGTATCCGCGGCGCACAGGAGGAGGAGCCTCCAGATCCTCAGCTCATGCGGTTGGACAACATGCTGCTGGCAGAGGGCGTGTCCGGCCCGGAGAAAGGCGGGGGCTCTGCGGCGGCGGCTGCTGCAGCGGCAGCGTCGGGAGGAGTCGGCGCCGACAACTCCACGGAACATTCGGACTACAGAGCTAAACTTTCACAGATCAGACAGATTTACCACACAGAGCTGGAGAAATATGAGCAGGTGAGAATGTATTTATTTAACTATGTGAAAAGAAGCTGAAATAAGAATGCTGAATAAATGTGGTTCTTATAATAGGAATAAGGTTTTATGATTTCAAAAACTTGCACGTTGCATTTGGGGTGAGAATCACAGTGGAACTCAGGATACGATCTTTATTTATTTATTTATTTATTTTTTGTTTATTTCAGAATTTGGATCCACGATAATATCACACGATGACTGATTATCATGTGATATTAATATCACAATTCCACAATTCTGTGATAATCAATACATCACGAGACAATCATATATCATACATGACGATATCTGTCTCAGTGAAGTAAACAAAACGTTAAAAGTTAAAAGTGCAGGATTTCTCTATTTATTCACAACATAGACAAAGGTCAAAGGTCATGGATGGAGCATCAGTTTTCTTCAGCCAGGTCAGTTTCCCCTCATTTATTTGAGCAGCGCCACCATGAGGAGACATGAAGTAGTGACACTAAACAATATGGATGTTTGCTCTGGAGTATCGATTATGGTATTACGACGATATATCACCAAATAATTTTTTCTAAAGTGTAAATTCAGCAAAAACTGCAGATCAGATTAGCGTCTAGTTTTTAAATGTCACTCACAACAGTTTGTCATCAGTAAAAAATTCACTTATGGTTTGTTTTCACCTCAGAACAGTCATTTGTGTTTGTGTCTATGACAGATAAACACGTGTGTGAGGACAGACACAAACACGTGTGTGAGGACAGACCCAAACACGTGTGTGAGGACAGACACAGACAAACACGTGAGTGAGGACAGACACAGACAAACACGTGTGTGAGGACAGACACAAACACGTGTGTGAGGAAAGACACAAACACGTGTGTGAGGACAGACACAGACAAACACGTGAGTGAGGACAGACACAGACAAACACGTGTGTGAGGACAGACACAAACACGTGTGTGAGGAAAGACACAAACACGTGTGTGAGGACAGACACAGACAAACACGTGAGTGAGGACAGACACAGACAAACACGTGAGTGAGGACAGACACAGACAAACACGTGAGTGAGGACAGACACAGACAAACATGTGAGTGAGGACAGACACAGACAAACACGTGAGTGAGGACAGACACAGACAAACACGTGAGTGAGGACAGACACAGACAAACACGTGTGTGAGGACAGACACAGACAAACACGTGAGTGAGGACAGACACAGACAAACACGTGTGTGAGGACAGACACAGACAAACACGTGAGTGAGGACAGACACAGACAAACACGTGAGTGAGGACAGACACAGACAAACACGTGAGTGAGGACAGACACAGACAAAGCCTGACACGACTGAACCCACAGAGAAATCGTCAGGACGAGCAGAAGTAGGGACGTGGTGTAATATCTGAAGACGAGGACGAGGATGAATGAGACGTGGTGTTGGCGTGTTTTCGTCTCTCGGGGCAGAGACGCTGTGAACGTGTGTGTGTGTGAGCAGAGGACAGCTGTCATCACCACTCGTGTTAAATATGAAACATATCATTGTTTTTATTCTCCCTCAACATTTGTGTCATCTTTAAAAGTGAACCGTGTGTGTACTTGTGTACATATACATCTTTGTGAGGACCAAAAAACTTATTAACCACAGGAAGTGAGGACATTTTGTCTCCTCCTCACATTCTGTCACACATTTAAAGGGACTTTTTAAGGATTAAGACTTGATTTTAAGGGTAAAATTGGGTGTAGGTTAAGGTTAAATGGTAAATATATTTATGATAACCACTCAAAGATAAGATAAGATAATCCTTTATTTGTCCCACAATGAGGAAATTTACAGTTAATAAATAATAATCTATGAATGTAGAATATAGAAGATATTGACTATTAAGATTATAAATAATAGAATAGAGGGCTAAGATTTAAATTGTGGTTAGGTTAAAGTTAGTGTTAAGGCTTTGTTCAATATGTTTAAATGAATGGAAGTCTATTTAATTTTAAGGGATAAATTTTTGACAACAGTTTGCAGGTGTGAGTGAAGGACACAAGGGAGAAAAACAATGGAAAAGATGAGTTTGTGTCAACATTAAAAGTTAAAAAACATAAGAAGTCATTTATGTTCATTCCTTAATGTGATATTGAAGATTTTTTAGTTTAATAAGTTCAGGAAACCTCGGTTTACACAGATTTTTAACACGATTATCATCCTCTATGCAGACGACACACTCGTCTTTGAAGGGATTCTCCAATAATTCTCTCGAACATACTGTACATATAACTCAGCTGTGCAGAAGAAAGACAATACTGTGATGTCAGTTTTTCACAGCTCCGCTCTAACTCACAAGTTCCTCTGCGTGTGCTCTGGTTTCACAGGCGTGTAACGAGTTCACCACTCACGTGATGAACCTGTTGCGGGAGCAGTCGCGCACGCGGCCGATCTCGCCCAAGGAGATCGAGCGCATGGTGAACATCATCCACCGCAAGTTCAGCTCCATCCAGATGCAGCTGAAACAGAGCACCTGCGAGGCCGTCATGATCCTGCGCTCACGCTTCCTCGATGCCAGGTGTGTGTCCAAACAGTACACACACACACACACACGCGCATGCACACACGTTAACTGATGGACAGGATTAAAAATGAGCATATTCCAGGGACAGCTCAGGTCCAGAAGTTTGGAGACAGTGAAGTAAGAGAGTGAAGGTTGAGAAGGTTTCGTCACATGCCGACAAGGGACAGTGATTATATTGGACAAAAGAAGGTTGAAGATGGACAAAAAGAGGAAGACCACAGAGAAGGTCCAGGGATGTCCATGGAAGTAGGACATGAGGACATTTGGTCTAACAGAAGAGGACACAAGGATGAGAGAGGACAAGATGGAGGCAGATGACCTGCTGTGGCAACCCTAAAGGGAGACGCCAAAAGAAGACTGACTGCCAAATAGTGAGCTGTTCTCTATATCCACCAACAGACTAACTGCCAAATAATGAGTTGTTCCATATATCCACCAAGAAATATTGAGCTATTCAATGCATCCAGCCACAGACTGACTGCCAAATATTGAACTATTCAATACATCCAACCACAGACTGACTGCCAAATATTGAGCTATTCAATACATCCAGCCACAGACTGACTGCCACATATTGAGCTATTCAATACATCCAGCCACAGACTGACTGCCAAATATTGAACTATTCAATACATCCAACCACAGACTGACTGCCAAATATTGAGCTATTCAATACATCCAGCCACAGACTGACTGCCAAATATTGAGCTATTCAATAAACCCAGCAACAGACTGACTGCCAAAATATGAGCTGTTCTCCATGTCCACCAAGAGACTGACTGCCAAATAGTGAGCTGTTCTGTAAATCTAGCAACAGACTGATTGCCAAATAATGAGCTGCTCTGCATATCCACCAAGAAACAGCCTGCCAAATAATGAGCAGTCAGGCTCCCACTAAAATAGAGTAAATGGATGAAGTCACAGTTTAAATACGTCCATCATGTTGTTTCTTTCTTTCTCTCAGACTCATATCCATATGAATGATCCATGTAGGAGGTCCATCATGCTACAAACATGCTGCTTTGGCTTCTTACCACACACACACACACACACACACACACACTGGACTGGTTTGCATGTAGCGGTGCCACTTGGACCAGTTTACCCAGTAACAGCAGCCAAACACGGTCCTCCGTGTTCCTCTGCTCTAACTGTTTCCCTCTCCTCAGTGTAAATGGCTTGTTCCTTGTGATGCTCGCTCTGGATTTGCATACATTTCTCTGAGGATAAATCTCACTCAAAGTGTGAGTTGGAGGCATAACATTTAAATGAGGCATGTGCTGCTTTACAAAGCTCCTCATCTATTCTCTTGTAAATGACTGTGGTGGTGCAGCAGTGAGGGGAAGGGAAGCTTTGACTGGTGGAGAGGCATCGCCGTGCTCAGCTTCACTGATTAATCTACTGCTGCTGCTGCTGCTGGAGCCTCACGCTGGGCTCATTTACATATTCTGTAGCAGAGCGGGGACAGATATTTTAGCACAAATCTCCTCTCCGGCGGATTTTTGAGCAGATTTTCCCCCCTCCGGCTTATGCAAAGCTCTCTTTAGATGTGACACATGCAGACGTGACCTGATGGGTGAAGGAGATACAGAGGCATCAACATGTGTGTTGCATTTTTTATGTGCAATACGTTGAATAACAGGTGTATAAGTGTTTTTCTCATTTCAAGGAAACTGACGTTGTGAACCACTCACTCTCCCACACCAAAGTCCACAGAGAAAATCAGTGATTTTAACTTCACACACACAGGAGCTATTGATCCACTGCTGCCTCCATCACTAAGTTCAAATGTCTTATTTTGTCACTTTGGCATTTAAAAACCTTTGTTCAGATTGACCGCAGTGACACAAAGTGACCACACGAGGCAGCAGTAGACCAGCAGCTCCTGTGTCCCCGCCAGCTAAAATCACTGATTTTCTCTGTGGACTTTGGTGGGGGAGAGTGAGTGGTTTACAAAATTCAGTTTCCTGTTGGAAAGGTCTGTCTAACAGTGAGATAAAGACGTGTTCTGAAGACATCGTAGACTTACACTGACGTAGATTTTATTAGAAGAATCTTTTATTAAGTGGCTAAAATCTTGTTTTTCTTGGCGTTGCCGCAGTCAGCCATGGTTTCAGAGAGAAAACACCTGCGTGTACTTGCGTGGTTCCAGGTGTAGGGGGCGCACACGGCGCTGACAGAGTTAGTTCCTCATACAACATCCCTTCTCTCTCTGCTGTTGATGTAATAGTTTTACTGTAACTGACTCTAGAGAACAATTATCTTCAGAATGACTTTACTTTAGCTCCGTTTATGAGGGACGCAGCACACACACACACACACAGGATCATAATAATTAAGACAATATCAGACATTAGTTTGTTGACAGGTCATTTGTGATCACGAAGAGGTTCTGATGTGTGTGTTTGTTTGTGTTTATAAAACTGTGTTCCAGATTAACAGAAGGTTTTCTGGCTTTATTTATGATTATAATCAAAAAACAAAACATAATAATAAATGTTTTTGTGTCTTTCATTGTTAAATAAATTGGAAAAACTGTTGATAAATAAATGTCTTGTTTAGGGTGATGAAGTTTTTTAAAATGTGAATATTTCCTGGTTTCTTTGGTCCATAAAACAAAGAAATCATTAAAAACTAAATCATTATAGTTTGTGGACAAAAACAAGACATTTGATCTTCTAGCGTTCTGTGTAAACAGTTTTCTCTAATGTTAGCAACTTGTTTTGATTTGAATTTTTCTGCCCTGAAACACACGTCTCATTGGACAACAATGTCCCCGCCCACCTCTTCCCGTTTCAAACCTGTTTGTCTCGTTGCAGACGGAAAAGACGAAACTTCAACAAACAGGCGACAGAAATCCTGAACGAGTATTTCTACTCGCACCTCAGTAACCCTTACCCCAGCGAGGAGGCCAAAGAGGAGCTGGCAAAGAAGTGTGCCATCACGGTGGCTCAGGTACGTCACAACACACCACACTACGCCACCTGCAGGAAGACGACTGCACACGCAGCTGTGAGACCAAACTCACAGCTGACGCAGACGCAGACGTGTGTGAGCGTCTCAGCAAGTAAGATAATAATAATGATAATAAAGGTAATAAAGGAACATTTTCTGAGTGTGATGACGTTCAGATTCTTCAGCAGAATCTTTTCACTGAAACCACAAACAAACAAGTCTTTACGTCTCAGACTGAAGCTGAGGTTGTTGACAGAATCAGGTCAGAATACCCGCTAATAAACACTCTGACAATTATCTGTATTTCACAGTCACTTGGTGATTAGCAAGTTTGCAAGAGCGTTTAGCCACAAATTATAGAATTGAACAGAAATGTAAACATCTTTTTTATTTTAGAAAAGACAATGTTATCGTTTTCCATCAATATCAGAAGTTTGAATCGTTAACGTTTCCTTAAAAAAGTCCAACACCAACAACGGACCTAGATTATATTTAAATTTCTGTACAGTATATTATTATATGTTATTATTTACTCGTTGTGTTTATTGTGACACAAAATGGATAAAAAAATGTATCATTAAAACAGATAGATTTCCTGTTTCATATTTATTTATATATTTATTGATCCCAAACTGGTGGAATTCTAATTTATTGTATATATTTATGTGCATTTATTTATTGGGGATGAGCTGAGACGTGATTATCACTTTTGGTCAAAATCACTGGATTTGTTTTGGAAAACTTTAAATATCAAGAAAAAAAGCGAAACTAGATGAATTTAATTTAGTAATAAGTCTATCATATTAGTATTGGACTCAATATTCTGGGCTGTAATATCCATACATAAGTTATATTTGCCATTCCTTTTACACAAGACCAGAGATTTTCATTTGGAAAAAGAAGAAAAAGGTTACATTTTTATTTGAATCCCTTATTGTTGGCAAAAACAATTATTATAATAAACATCATTTTATTAAACTTTCTTGGGAATGAAAGTCAGCTGTTGAAAACACACAAAGATTACAAATATTCTCTCTGTCTGCATGTCTCTGAATATTAATTTGCTAATTAATTTAATATCATACAGCATTTATTCATGTTTTACAGTCAAAGAAAAGACTCTGCTCTGGTTTCGTTTGATTTAAATTCACTGTTCAAGTTATAGGCTAAATTGAATTTCTAATCAAAATAATATATGAATATAATGTATATAAAATCAATAGAATGTTTATAAAATCTATCAGAAAAGGCTTCTATTGTCTAGACACTGAGATCTTCTCTGAGCTCTAAAGAGAAGAAAAAGTCCATTTACAAATCTTTTGGCAGCTTGAGTTGTTTTCAGTCTGAGAGAAATAATTATAATAAAGCAAAGACAACAACAACAACAACAACAACCAGGTAAACAGCAGTTTGTGTTTTGAATCCATCATTTTCAAATGGATTTGTTTCCTCAATTGGTTTCATTCATTAAAGGGTGAGGGTTTGCTGCTGATTTGTGGAGTTTTCCGTAACAGAAGCCAACGTTGTCCTCGTGTGCAGAGCAAACTTTACACGATTGATTTGCTTTTCATTTTAATGTTGTTTATCATTAGCGCTGGGATTCTGCCTTCATGTGGGAGTCCATTAGCAGTAATGGCTGTTAGCGGATGTTGACTGATTGGTGCTCGCGTGACTTCTGATGAAAGCTGCAGTCACAGTGACATAATGAGACGGTTATTGGCGATTATTCCATCCTGGCACTAATGCACATTCACAGCAGACGACACACAGACGCACACACACACACTCTGTGTGTCTGCAGTCATGTTAAACACACTCACACACACACAAGAGGAACACACACACACACACTGTGTCTGCAGTCGTGATAAACACACACACACACTCACGTCCCATGTCTCAAACAGGTCATATGAACATAGAAGATGACGAGGATTTAGCTGATTTTAGACGTTTAAATACTTTGAAATGTGAAAATCCTCTGAGTCTTGATAGATGACTCTGATCATCACAGTAGCTAAGTCTTAAAATCTATCCCATATTTCACAGCAGTTTAAGAAACACTGTGTTACTCATACAATGTAAGAGTTGAGTCACATGCAGCTGAATTGTTTATAAAAATGAATAATAATGAACGTAAATAAAACTGTAAACATGGAGACCTTAGGTGAACATTTAACCAATGAAAAGCATTTGAAAGGTAATTTATGTTGGTTACCTGTGGGGCTGCAGTGGGTCATCAGTATCTGGTAGTTTAGATGATCTGTCCGGTTCATTAGTGTGGCCCAGAATAATAATTTCCACTGTTTGTTTCTACAAAATCTACAATATATAAAAACATTCACTGATATTGAGTTAGAATATAATCACTGACTTGTTGCGTGTCCTGGAAAACTGCAGGATTCAAGTCATGAAAACACCGTTAACATGTGGATAAAGAGGAGAACTTTCCCACTGCTGCAGACACAATTACAAGCTCCTCCAAAATCATTTGGAATTTGCCATTTCACACGTAGTGAAGTCCATTTTTCTTTAATTAAAATGTCTCGTACTCTCATGTCTTAACCAGTGCTGGACGTTTGTCCTCACTGTGGAATGGTCACTTCCATATTTCTGTCCTCTTTTACCATTTTGAGCACTTATTATAACCAAATCTTGACCAACAAAGACATGAAATGGCGTTAGATTAAAACAGCAGCCAGCTGACTTCATATCTAACCTGATGTGCGCTCAGTTGGCAGATACCCAAAACACAAAAATTTGATAAAATAAATATTGTATAAAACAAAAAGTCTTCATTTCCAGACATTTTACTCAAGTCAAGTCAAGTCTTTTACCAACTATAGTGAAGCTAGGCTCAAGTTTTCAAGTCACGTGACCTTTGATCTCCTCCATGAGTTTTCCGTCCGTGTGGATTTCATGTGCATTAAACTACGTTCTCTTTGTTTGGTTCTGCTCAGGTTTCCAACTGGTTTGGGAATAAGAGAATCAGATACAAGAAAAACATTGGTAAGTTCCAAGAAGAAGCCAACATGTACGCTGCGAGAACTGCCGTCAATGCGGCTAATGCATCCTCACATGGAAGCCAGGCAAATTCACCCTCCACTCCAAACTCTGCAGGTGAGACAGGAAGTACCTGGCTCTGCTCAGCTATCAGACATGTGCCTGTGGTCATCAGTTAGAGCTTCTTTGAATGCTGGTGCCGGTGATTTTATCTTAAGGGAATGACAGAATTAGGAATAACAAAAAAAAACGGAAACAAATGTCACCGTGTGATGCACCGTTAACCTAACAAAGCCTGAAGGAAACTTCCAGAGCAGACGTGTGTCAGAGTTTAGTCGACCTGAGCCCCAACTCTCATCCTCTCATCCTCTTATCCTCTCAGTCTTCATCTCACTTTAATCCAATTAATATTCCATGTTTGACTGTTTAACTGTGTGTGAATCATGTTTTTACTGCACTCACAATTAAAAGATGAGCCTGGTGATATTTTATGTTGATGATGAATTTTCCGATGCTTCATTAGACATTTATTATTGTTTAAAAAAACAAAATAATAACAAAATAAATTAGGGCTTATTTAGGGCTACAATGATTAATCAAAAGAATGGTTTATTAACTATTTTGGTAATCAATTAAACCGTTTGTGTTATTTTTCAGCTTAAATGTGAATATATGCAGGTTTGACAAACACTGATCAATTGTTGTATATATAGTAGCGTCATCAGCGTATACTGTAACTGTATGGAGCAGTTAAAGAGACTTCAAACATAGAAATCATTAAAACTGAATCATTTTAGTATTTTCCAGGTTTGACAAACACTGATCAACATATTTTAATATTTTCTCAAATTTTTTGGATGAATTAATCAAGTAAGTAATCATCAGATTATGAAAATAATCATTAGTTGCAGCCCTATTTTTTATTGATCCCCACCAAATAAGAGCGGAATATAGAAGGCAAAATATGGAATAAATATAAGAATAAATATAAGAATAAAAGATATTAGTAAAGTTTAGAATCCAGTGAACAATTAATCAAAATAATAATTCTAAATAAATGTAAACATAAATGTGTGAATAATGTTTGAATAATGTAAAATCACTATGAATATTGTTTGTTTTGATCATATCTGCTTTAACATCTAAAAACAGGACCTGGTCAGTAGTATTTTTAAATAATATTAATAATTAAAATAAAACACACATTTGATCGTGAAAGTTGTTGATAAAATAATAACCAGACTCATCTTTTAAAGCAGTAGTTTGAAAAAATGTCTGTAGTTTGACTGATTTGTGCAAAATAAAACAATAAATGGTTTACTTTTGATCCTGTTAGTAAATAAATCCAAATGAGCTAGGCTAGTATCCTCCCAACAAGCTAACATTATGCTAAGACATTTTTCCCACTACTTTGCTTCCACTTCCTGGTTTTCGATGAATCCATGAATAACTTCTTCACTGATATAGAATTAACTTGCCTGTTTGTGTCACTGATATAAACTTAAACTTGACATTTAAACATCAGGTTTTTTTTCCGTCTCTTCCTCTGAGCTGTGGCTGTAGCCGCTGCTAGCTGCTAGCTAACCGCATGCTGCTGACTCAGCTTCTCCCACTCGCTCTCTGTCTCTCTGTGATTCGACTGCTCCCTCTCTCTCCTTTCAGGTTCTGGTGGCTCTTTTAACATGTCAAACTCTGGGGACTTGTTCATGAGCGTTCAGTCTCTCAATGGGGACTCGTACCAGGGGGCTCAGGTGGGAGCCAACGTTCAGTCACAGGTAGGGCCGGGGGGCTGCATTAGCAGCAGATGTTAGCCCACCACGTTTATTCACGGCTCTTTTCCATCATACATTTCAGGTTCTAACTCGACTCGACTCAGTTTGGTATCAGTTTTCTACACAACACACAAACTAGTGACTTGTAAAGAGATTGGGCTCACAATCGCCAGCTTTCAGCAGTGCTGTCTCTACATACACTAGACTCCTCTGTTAAATATTGACATTTTAGACGTTTCCTTTGCTAAATGTTGGAGATTAACTTATGTTTTCAGGATTTTTAAGTCTTTTTAATTGGACATTGTTGGCTTTGATTCTTGTGTCGGACATCGCGCTCATGACGACACTTTCTGACCAATCAGTGGGAATCGGAATTATAAGTAGATTTTGGAACTATATGTAGATTTTGAAACTATAAGTATGATTTTTAAGTCTTTTTAACTGTTGGTAATTGTTGGCTTTGATTCTTGATTCGACACTCTGACCAATCAGTGGCCGGCAGTCTGTTGATGCCACATTTTAGGATCGGCTCAGCTGAACCTTGTCAGAGCAGGAACTAAAAAAAACAGCTGGTACCAGGTTCTATCACTGATGGAGAAGAGAAAAACACCAGATTAGAGAGTAAAGTCGAGTGGTGTTAGAACTGTTTAATGGAAAAGCGTCATAACAGAATCACAGGTGTCATTGCTGACATTAACAGCTCTGTTCACTTCAAATTTACATGCTCAAAATGTCTGCTGTCGAACAGTAAAATCGATTTGAACTCTGTAGCCCAACAATTAGAGCAACACAAATAGTGTATTTCACGCTGCTGACTGTGACGTTGCCATTGTTAGTAAAAACCAGTCAATAACAATGGTTTCTTTTGTTCACACAAACAGTAGCAACATCTCTATGATTAAAAATGAAACCGTACGATGTGTATGACACATTGTTGCTGAGGTTGCTCCAAGTTCCGACGCAACACTTTTTATTCATGTCGTACAGTTGAAACCAGAAGTTTACATACACTATATAAAAAGACACATATGCTTTGTTTCTCACTGTCTGACATGAAATCAAACAAACACTTTTCCTGTTTTAGGTCCGTTAGGATTACCAAAATTATTTCTATTTTGGTAATCTGATTAGTAGTCTGATTTCATGTGAGAAAAAAAGCATAGTGTATGTAAACCTCTGGTTTCAACGGTATATATACTGTATGTTTAACTTTCTTATGTTGCGGATACTATAATGAAGTGTGTTGTTACCATGAAGATGACTGAATCCTTATTATCCTTATTTATTTTGTTGAGTAAAATAATCTGCCAATGGCTCGAATTCTTAAAACTCGCCTGTAAATCTGCAGCCACTTTCAGACGGTAATGTTTATTAAAACGAGGAGAAACTGGAGAGAAACTGGCCACCATTTAAGAAAGTTGCACTTAAATTCTGTCATATAAGAAATGACATAACCCTTTACTTGAGTAAACTGAATTTAAGAATGTATACCTTAGATTTTATTTATATTTACACACAACAATCTGTGAGAGTGAATTTTACTTCCGTATTTAACGCAAACCATGTTTTAACTTATTAAAAGCTAATTAAAGTAAACTGTGATATCTTATTAAGACAAATTTGGACTACTTTTTTTTAGACAAAAAATACTAACAATTCCTGAGAAATGAAGCCTGTTTTATTTTTTTCACAATGTTGAACAACAGAACTTTTAACGTTGGAGTATAAATCAGGCTGAACTCTGTTTTCCAGTATAACTTCATTATATAATGTGAGAAATGAAAAACCTGCTGTAAATGACAGCATGAATGTGAACGTTGTACAATTAACTAACCATTTAGGACACTAACACTAATGCTAATGCATTAATAACACAGTGATTAGATAAGACTGTTGTTAACAACATCTGATAGATGATATAACTCTGAATACATTTAGCTAAAATTACACTAAATTAACTTATTCTGTGGCCATTAATGACCTAACGTCACACAATTAGCATTAGCATTAGCTTACTAACTAGTCAAACAAAATGGCTGCAAACATATTAGCAAAGCTAATTCAGGAAGATGGTTTAACTACAAGGCTAGCATTAGCAGTAGAGAGCACTATTCTTTGGTGTTTGTTGAATGTTTTCCTGTTTGTTTGTTTTTTGTTTTGTTAACACTGCACGTACAACAATGTTTTCTTGATTTCAGCTTCATCTCACATGTTTGCTCCTTAAGTTAATTTATTTTTGCTTTCGCTAACTCAGCTAACGCTAGCCTTGTTAGAATAAATGGTTTGTATTTTTTGTCGCTGAAATCTTCAAACTCGCTCAGGTGAACACAAATCTATTCATTATAAAGAGTACTAAACGCCTATCATAAAATATGTTTTAATTATACGTTGGTTTGTAAACATTATTCTTCCTGGATGTAAATATTCATTTGTGAACTTTGTTATCAGAACCAAAACAAAAAATATCACGTTATCTGTATTATAATGTTATACGGTATAATGTTTTTGTTTGTCTGTTTTTATTAATATATCAGGGTTTTTTTAAATCAACTTTAATATTATGTTTATTTATGATCATGTGTTGTAATGGGGAAAAAATATTTGACATTCAAAATTGTCTGTTTATTTAAATTACATTATTACATTATTGCTAATGTAGAAATAAACATTAGTGTGTTTGGGCCTCATATGTTTAGGGAGAGAAATTTATAAGTCTCAAGTGTTATTAAACATTATTTATTATTAACATAGAGCTGTTGGAGAACATGTTATTGTACAAACTGAGCGAGTTTCAATTTTGTCTCCAAGAGAAAACTATAGTTAATTCTTTGTCAAACAGAAACATTGATGGAGCTGAGAGCAAATTATTCCACACAGAGAGTTTGAGTTTTTCATGATTCCAATAAATATTATGTTTATATTTATATTAAGGGTCATCTTCAAGATTCTTTGTCTTTTCTTTGTCATTTTCGTGACACGTTTTCGGTACGTTAGCAGCGCTTAAAAGAAGAGAGACGGAATAATAACAGAATGCTACATAAGGATAGTAATAAAAAGACAAAAACACAGCCATAAAAACCATAACAATACTGAGAATAAGAGGCAAACTGCAAAAATATTCTTACTTTGATTTACATTTATAAAAAAAAAAAAAAAGCATAATTTCCCAGAAATTATGCTTATTTTGCTTTCTGAAAAGCACTTTTTTTGCAGTGTAGCATCAGGTTGTGTTCATGTTTGTCCTGATGTTTGTCCTGCCTCTTTTCTCCAAGTATATTCAAATAAATTCATTCATCATAATTCATCACAGAATTTTCTTCACTACAAAACCTTGATGACAAGAACTCCCCACGAACACCCGTCAAACCTCTGAATGTTTGCATGCCCACACAGTGAAGAGCTCCATTATTGAGCTAAATATCATATTTAACTGTTGTCTCCTCTGGATGTAGTTTTGTTCTTTTGTCCTGGCATCCTCGTCTCTTTTCTCTGCTGTTGACTCTGACCTTGCGTTGTTTGTTGTTTGCTGCATGTTTCAGGTGGATACCCTTCGCCACGTTATCAGTCAGACAGGCGGATACAGTGAAGGACTCACAGCCAACCAGATGTACAGTCCGCAGGGCATCAACGTAAGGATTTCCTCCCTCTCATCACCAATTATTTCAAAGCCACAGGGCTCAGGATGCCACTTAGTGGGGCCTGTCTCGGCTCGTGCTGGTCACCTTGTTGATTGGTTGTGTGCGGCATGTGCCGCCGGCGGTGCCCCGTCCGGCGCCGGCTCCACAGACGCGCAGGAGCTGACCACACCGTCTGAGTCTGTCATGTATAATCATGTCTGGTGGCACCTGCAGCCACGTGCGGTCATTCGTGGTGGAACTGTGGAAACAGGTGACACCTCAAAGCCCCGTCTGACCATCTGACCCATGATTAACAACCCTGTGGTCACAAGTTACCGTCCTGCAGTGGTCAGTCGGATCTGATCTCTGTAAATCATTAATATTTCAATGTTCTGCATCAATGCCTCACAATATCCTCTACACTAAACATTTGACCAAAGAAAATTACTTCACTGGTTTCCAAACACTGGGGCGGGACCCACAGATGGGTTGTAGGAACTTTTTTTGGGTCCCCAAACAAACTGGCAGAATTTCTCCAACCTTTTATTTAAGATTTCTGTGCACATGTTTAAATAACATGCACATTAATTTGCCTATTCCAATTGACCGATAAAGCTGTAAATCAGTGTCTACATTGTGCACAAATTTTCTCTGATCATGGTTTTTACTGTGATTTGACAAATGAGATAGTTTGTAAAAAAAAAAAAGGGCGTCCCCATGTAGAAAGTTTGGATCACTGAACCAGGCTTTTTCAAGCAATTTTGTCATGACCAAATTATGAACGTCGGTAATAATAAACTGACGTGTATAGTGACTTTGAATTTGAATTTGGTGTCTTGGATGATGTGTGACACCCCAACGAGAAGTCTAGCATATTCGAATTTTTACAATTTTCCTGCCTAGTCTGATCTCTGGTCTCTTACGCTCAGATGTGACGTAACATGGGGGACAGACAGTCCATACTGTCCTCTTCATGACACCCAGGAATGGACCCGCAATGTATTTTTCTTACGGGACCCATGAGTGACAACTCTTTGCACCGCCCACCAGATGACCTATGAAATCCACTGTGTCACTGTGATTGACCATCTGACATGGCAAAAATATCATGTGGTCTGATTCCGGCATAAGACCACAAAGAGCTGTAGGAGCTTGTCTCTGAAATGGAAGATGTCAATCCAGACTATCATGAGACTGAGCAGTCTTTGTAGAAGGACTGGTCAAAATAAAATCAGGGAGGGTTGAAAGTTCTGAGGAGACAACTCTGCTAAAAATACAAACCTCACACTGCTGGAAGCAGGCTCTTATGTGCTGTAAGGGCGTGTTCGTCTTGTGTGCTGTTTTATTTTGCTGTAGAGTTCAGGTGCAGAAGAGAAGCGGGGGATGGGGGGGTGGGGGTGGCTGGCTAGCTGGCGGCTGCAAACAGTAGTGAAATTCACAGCGACAAGCCGTGTCGTAAAGGGGAAAATCGATAAGACAGACACAAGGAGAGCAGAGTGTGGACTCGGGACAGCAATCCGAGCGCATTGCTCAGATCACGTTCCCGCCACACTAATGGCCCTGACAGCGAGCCGTGCCGAGAGGAACGAGGACGGTCGCAGCCGCGGCTCGGCTCCTCCGTTGTCGTCGTCGTTGTGCCTCAGTGCCCATATGATAATCAGATGAAATGTTTCCCTTATAAAAAAAAACATGTATGTGGATTCAAATCAGGCTTCCTGGCTGCTGCGAGTGAGTCCCACAGCCGGCAGAGCTAACCCTGAGAGGACGCTAATGTATTCAGGCCTGTTCTTTGGCAGTCTTTTGACCTCATATGCAGTTCTTCTTGGATGCCTGCTTGCTCTAGCACATCTTACACTGCCACAATCTGCTGTATTATTCACTTTTATACCCGATAAAGAAGCAATGCATAATGTAAGAGCAGGATATCTGTTGCTCGGGTTTGCAAGTATGACATTTTTACCTCTTCACTTTATGCAAGTGGGGGTTTGTTTTGTTGATATTCTTGAAAATATCATCCCGCATGAAGAATCCAAGGGATTCTTTGTTGTTAATTAAATAGATTATCAATGATTAATCAAGAAATGAACAGCAGATGAATTCACAATTATGGTGATCTTAAATTGCAGCCCAAAATAAAAGATTTCAAAGAAAACAAATCATCTAAATTAAAAAAAAAAAAATTAACATACAAAATCATGATGTGAATGAGCATAGCAGTATTTACAATATAGTTGAGTTTTCGTTTTTCTCATGCCTTTAATGTTACTTATACAAAATGATCTTTGAAGTCTGGCTCTGGCTTGGTGAGACCATTATGCAATATTTATATATATATATATATATATATATATATTTATATATATACAGTATATATGTTGTCTGTCACTAATTAGGACAGACAATAAGGTCTTTCTATCTATCTATAATATTAGTCAAGCTCTTATTTTTACAGTGCATTTTTATTTACTAAAAAATAACTGCAGTGCATTGAAATAAAAAACTTCACCAGAAATTGAAGAAAAAAATATTATATTTTATTGGTTTGCTAAGTTTGTGTTTAAAACTCGTCCTTGAAAATACAGAACACACAAAAAATGAAAACTACTTATGTCATTGGTCACATTTGGTGATAGATGTTTTCCCCATTCAATCAAAATAAGGATTCATAAAGATAAATCATCTGTCAAGTCAGTCGAAGAAGACGATGGATTTGTGAAGTTTTTCTAAGAGTTTTCGTTTATCTCTGTTTTCTCCACCTGCCCCTCCTCTGTCTCTGTTGCTGGGGAACAACATGGTGTCCAGGCTCAGGTGAGACCTGGTTCCTCCCTCCTTGCTTCTGTGACTCTCTGTCGTCATGGTCTTCCTGTCCTTCACTGTGATGAGATCTGTTGAATGGCTCCCTCTTGTGGTTGCTTTTATCCTTGTTTCCACCACATTCACCACTGGAGTTTGACCTCTGTGGAACTCCACAGCAAGAGCCTGTTGAAGACATGGACTCAGACCGCTGTCTTACCGAGGAATGATCTTTACTTCCTGGATTAGTTCCAGTTCCTCCACTGCAGCCTTTGGTCCAGGCGTCCTGCATGTGTTTGCCTCCTGGAAGTAACAGGTGACTGTTAAAGTCCAGAGCAATAAGCTTTGTGATCTTCATAAGTCGGTTGGTGTCGATAGGTCTGTCCTCAGAGATGAGTTTTGTGTTCCGTCTACCATCTCGTGACTGTGTGGCTCGGTCATTTCCTGCTCTGCGAGGGCCTCGGAACCACATGTCTCGACAAATTCTGCCTCCACCTTCCTCTTTCTTGAATATGAGCTGCTGCTGGACTTTGATCTGCTCCCTGTGCTCCTCCATCTCTGCCTCCTGGTGGATTTGGTCAATTGTTTTAGGACCCTGGTCTCCTCTTCGAGGCACCCAGTTACTCTTCCGGAGGTCCATGAGATCAAGCAGCTTGAAGCGGATTCTGGATGAGGTCTTCCTTTCTTTGATGATCTTGTCAATCTGGTTAAAATACTTATCTATGTGAGACTTGGCCTTTAAATGGTCCAGATCTTTCCCGATGGTGGAGAGCAGCTTACACAGACACTCCAGAGGCTCTTCATCGTGTTTCTTTAGTAGTATCTTTACACACTTGTGCATGATGGGCTCTTTCAGCATCTTCAATCTGAAGAGCTCGCCTATAAACTTCATGTTTCCCAGTGAGCGGCGACGAGCCTTGTCTCTGGCCTCTTCCAGCTCCTCCTTCAAGTGCTGACGCTTGTCTTCATTTTTGCAAGCTTCCAACACCCTTTGCTTCTTTTTCAAGATCTCATCATCACGTTTGTCCTTCTCAAACTCTTTCTGACAGTGGTTAATCAACAGTTTATGGAAGTCTGCATTAACCCCTGGTGTCCTAGAAGAGGAGACTTTCAGTTCCATAAGGCAGTGGCACATTTTGGCGTAGGTCACAGAGAAGTGAGGTTCTGAGATTGCTTTTTCAAAGATGAGGTCAATGGCTCCCTTCAACCTCTCCTCTGTGTCAATCATCAGCTCTCTCATCTTTTCAATCAGCTTCTGGAACTTCTGAGGGGTCAACTTGTTGAGGATACAGCGCACACACCTGAACAGCTCCTGGGTCTTGGCCTTTTCAGGGTCACCTTCTTTCAAATCCCTGCCTCTGTGGCTGTGATTGAACTTCTTCACCACTGGCCTCCATGCATTCTCAGCTTTGTGCAGTTGGATGCTATTGCTGATTTTCCTGAGCTCCATACTCTGACCGTGCTGGAAGCAACGTGGTCCAGCTGCTGATCTGCTCCCAAAATTCAAATATGAGGAAGTGAAATCCTGGGTAACGTTCATCAGTGGTGCTTCATCATTCGGTGGCAGGGAAGTCTTGTTCTCCTTGTCCAGGACTGCACTGATTTTTGGGTCCTGTGGTTTGATCATATTGGTGCAGATCACCTGGGGGGTTGTGAGTACCTCCCTGTGGTAGAGCTTCCTATCTTTTAGTGGATTGTGTTGTTCTTCGTTCTGGTTTTTCTGCTTTGTCGGCTCAGGTATGTCTTTGGGATTGTCGGCTTGTGCATCCTGGTTGTCCTCAGTCTCATCTGCAGCCTCAGCAGGTAGCTCAGCTTGAACAACATCCTGAAAATTCATTTTCTGCTCTGTAACAAACTTGCTGACATCTTTGTCATTGGGCAAGAAGTCATTACAGTTCAGCCCAGAGTCTGTCCACATGTTGCTGACCTTCTCAGGTGTCGTTTCTTTGCAAAGTAAATTAAAGATCTCTGCCAGAAGCACATCAGCCTTCCCCAGAGGCAAGATAGTTTTCAATGTCTCCCTGAAGAGATGTCCCATCAGGATGCCTCCCTTTTGTAGCATGGGGGTAATAAGCTCAGCCAGGTACAACCAGATGCGAGGTATATCTATGGCGATGTCTTCTGCAGCCTCCAAGATCTCCTCTAACCCTTTGTAGTACTGCTGTGTTGGCAAAGTCCCAGCTTGAATAAGTTGGTAGAGCAACAGGCCTATTTGCTCTCGAGCCATCGTCTTGCGCTCCAGCGTCAACTCCACAGCACATCGCACAAACACATACAGCAGCGAAGCACTGTTGAGCTCTGCCACACACTGCAGTGTCTCCTGTATGTCGTTGGTGAGCAGATACTCTTCAATGATGGTGTTTGCCTTCTTCACCACCTGCTCTTCGGTCAGAGCAGGACGAGCTAGCCTACCTTCACCTTTGATGTCCATTGTTGTGGATGTGTGTGGACTTGGACTTCGTGCAGAGGTGTTCTTTTTTTGCCAATACTGCAGCTTGAATGAAAAGTGTGCTACTTCTTTGGCTACTTAAACCACTGAAATGCTCTGATTTAAAATGCATAACCCTTTTCAAGCCATTTAGTCCTTTTTATCTGTCATAGATCAAAGGATTTAAAGGAGACCAAGAGGAAAATCTCGTCTCCAAGGAGACGGAATCATAAATTCTTCAGTGATGTCATGACCAAACCTCTATGTCACTGTTGAATAATGCTGATATTTTACTAGAATGGTATAAATAAAAAGTGGTGTGGTGTGGCTATCAGCTAACTAGCATTGTTTACTCTCTTAAGATTTAAGATTTAAAGTGACTATTTTGCCTTACAGCTACTTAACTGTTGCTTAGTGTCTCGCACTAACGTGTTAATGCTAGCTAACCAGCCACTCCACATTTGATTGTGTGTGTGTGTTCATGTGGAAAATGCTGTCTGAGCTAGCCTGTTAGCCATCTGTTTGAGCTGCTTCCATGTTAGGATGCTAATACCAGATGTAAATGGTCTGTGTTTATATTTGAATATTATGATGACATGACTTGTGATAAATCAACAAATATATGGTGTTAATGTATTACTATACCTCCCTTAAAACATCTTATAATATACAAAACAACTTAATATCTGGATTATTAATAATTCCATTAAAGTCTGTAAACCAGGTGGTGTGGAGGAAAAGTCGCGCAGAACTGAGGAGGTTATTTTTGTTGTGCATTGTCACCTTATCAATATCCAGTAAAAAATGCAATGGGATTGCTTAATATTTATGCTGTTGCCTTTGGTATTTTTTTGGTTTTACCTCATAGAGATCAAAGGCAAATGAGGCCTCGAAAAATTGCTGAAAAAGCTGAATATTTTGAAATGTTTCTTGTCTCGTGTATATTTTATTCATTAAAGGAAACGTTCAGGGGGGTTTATGTATGAGATTCGCAAGGAAAAACTGATTTCATCCACATATGTTTTTTACACTTAATCTTACTATCAGCTTGACTAAAGTGTGTAAACCGCTCACTTTCCAACACCAAAGTCCATAGAGAAAATCAGTGATTTTAACATCACAGCACACAGGAGCTGCTGGTTAAGTTTTCGTTAAGATATCACAGACTTAAAATGGCATAGATTTTATGAGGTGAGCCTTTTGTGAAGTGACTAAACTCAGTTTTTCCTCATGTCCCTGTACCATGTTTTCATAGAGCATCACAGTAAAATAGCCTCAAGTGTTTGCAGAGTTTGATGTGTGATGAGATATTGGTAACAATTTATTTCTGCTTGGTTGGAGACGAGATTATATTTATTTGATGTGATTGTTATTCTCATTTATTAGCTGTTATTTAAGCCTTTGCTCCAATCCAGGACGCTGATTAGCTCGAGGCTGTGTGTGTGTGTGTGTGTGTGTGTCCTCAATAACTCAAATATCCCAGCATTCCTTGCTGTGTTTCTACACTACATTGCCCTGAGGACGTCTACTTGCTGTCCCTTGCTGTCCCTTGCTGTCTTTGACCTATAGTAGCTGTCTTTGACCTACAGTAGCTGTCTTTGAACTACAGTAGCTGTCTTTGACCCATAGTAGCTGTCTTTGAACTACGTAGCCGTCTTTGAACTACAGTAGCTGTCTTTGACCTACAGTAGCTGTCTTTGAACTACGTAGCCGTCTTTGAACTACAGTAGCTGTCTTTGACCTACAGTAGCTGTCTTTGAACTACAGTAGCTGTCTTTGACCCATAGTAGCTGTCTTTGAACTACGTAGCCGTCTTTGAACTACAGTAGCTGTCTTTGACCTACAGTAGCTGTCTTTGACCTACAGTAGCTGTCTTTGAACTCAATAGCTGTCTTTGAACTATAGTAGCTGTCTTTGACCCACAGTAGCTGTCTTTGAACTGCAGTAGCTGTCTTTGAACTACAGTAGCTGTCTTTGACCTACAGTAGCTGTCTTTGAACTACAGTAGCTGTCTGGCCTACAGTAGCTGTATTTGAACTACAGTAGCTGTCTTTGACCCACAGTAGCTGTCTTTGAACTGCAGTAGCTGTCTTTGAACTACAGTAACTGTCTTTGACCTACAGTAGCTGTCTTTGAACTACAGTAACTGTCTTTGACCTACAGTAGCTGTCTTTGAACTACAGTAGCTGTCTTTCACCCACAGAGCTACAGTAGCTGTCTTTGAACTACAGTAACTGTCTTTGACCTACAGTAGCTGTCTTTGAACTACAGTAACTGTCTTTGACCCACAGAGCTACAGTAGCTGTCTTTGAACTACAGTAACTGTCTTTGACCCACAGTAGCTGTCTTTGAACTGCAGTAGCTGTCTTTGAACTACAGTAACTGTCTTTGACCTACAGTAGCTGTCTTTGAACTACAGTAACTGTCTTTGACCTACAGTAGCTGTCTTTGAACTACAGTAGCTGTCTTTCACCCACAGAGCTACAGTAGCTGTCTTTGAACTACAGTAACTGTCTTTGACCTACAGTAGCTGTCTTTGAACTACAGTAACTGTCTTTGACCCACAGAGCTACAGTAGCTGTCTTTGAACTACAGTAACTGTCTTTGACCTACAGTAGCTGTCTTTGAACTACACTAACTGTCTTTGACCCACAGAGCTACAGTAGCTGTATTTGAACTACAGTAGCTGTCTTTGACCCACAGCAGCTGTCTTTGACCTATATTGAATAGCTGTCTATGAACTACAGTAGCTGTTTTTGACCTACAGTAACTGTCTTTGAACTACAGTAGCTGTCTTTGACCTACAGCAGCTGTCTTTGACCCACAGTAGCTGTCTTTGAACTACAGTAACTGTCTTTGAACTACAGTAACTTTCTTTGACCTACAGTAGCTGTCTTTGAATTACAGTAGCTGTCTGACTAATGAATGTAAAAGAAAAACTCTAACATGCTAACGTGCTAATATGCTTCCTGTTCCTCCCGTTTGTCCCAGGCTAACGGCGGCTGGCAGGACGCTCCTACGCCCTCATCAGTGACTTCACCTACAGAAGGACCTGGCAGCGTTCACTCCGACACCTCCAACTGATCCTCCACACTCATCCGTACTCTGCTTCCTTCCTTCCTTTCCTTCCTTCATCTGCTGAAACTTGACTCCTAACCCCACGGTGACTGACACTCTGTATGTAGTCACACTGCAGGACACATTTGGGGACTGGGACAATGTTTTCACCATTACGGACAAACAAACCCAAAACAATTCACTCTTCCTGTTTGGACCACTGCCGCACCGTTAGCAGCCTGTGTCAAGGGGGGATCCTGATCCTGATCCTAATCCTAATCCTGATCCACACTCGCAGTTTGTACGGTTTCCACTTGATGTCCTTGTTGCCTCATTGTATTTCTCTTACATTATACATTCACACATTAGCCACCGTTAGCTTCCTCTTTTAAAAAAACACCACATCATCTTCTCTCATGAAGAATCTGTCTTTATTTTTTCTTTCTTTTGTTTATTTCATTTGTCTATAGTGCCAAAGTTTAAGCCTGGAGGTAGATTTTGATAATCACATGTTTTTAATGCCTCAACCGAGAAATTTTTCACACCATACTTTGCGAGTATGTAATATTTGTCAGGTAATATCCGAGTATTTGGCCTCTAATTATATCCAGAACTTAACTTAGAGCAGACGGTGACAGGTTTTATATTTCGCTGGTGCAGTAGAAGCTTCTCTGCTCGTCCGTGAAACAGAAATTTTATTCAACAGAAAGACACTTTTTTTACATGAGTGATGAACAAATTGAGCGCTCAAGCTGCAGAAACTGAAAAATTGATGCACAATAATTTGTAAATGTCACAGAGAAAACAGAACAGATATAATAACTATGTAATAGTCATATATGGAAACATGAAAGTGTGAGATGGTGAGAGCCAAAAACTGCTGTGTAACCAAATCTAACTAAAACAAATCAAAACATAGCTCTGATTTTTGTCACATGATTGGAATTTCACAAACTCTACGTCTGATTTTAAATAAAACACACAGACAAACTGGAAACCAAGTTGTTTCTGTACAGAATATATATGTTCAAACATATATAGAATAATTAGCATTTGCATACTTGATAGCATAAAATGGCAGAATTTTTATCCTCATACATTGGAATCAATATTATGTTTTTTTATGATTTCTCTTTCCTGTGAGCGACTCATGATGTTTGTCCGTTATTCAAAGTAAAAAAAATGCAGTTGTGTTTATATATGAATGACATGGAAAATACCCTGGTGGCACACAAATCCAGATCTATTTTTATGTCTCCATTTTTATGAATAACTTCTTATTTTTGCTTTCTTTTCAATTCTACCATTTTATGTGAATTAGCTCAATAATGACATCTATACAGTTCGCAACCTTTGCTCTTGTTTTACATGCTTGGACAGTGGCTATTTAATCACAGCCTGGTTGAATACGTGTCATATTTAAAGGTCAAATTTGTCTCAGATAGGGATGGGTATCATTTATGGACTATTTGATTATTAGCTTAATTATATAAAAAAAACTGATTATTCGGAAAATCTTGACGATACAAAAACAAATGTTTTATTAATTTTTATAAATCTTTTTATTCCAGTAGCTACCTAATTTGTGCTACAATTATATTACCACAAGGTGGCAGCAGCAACAAGCATGTAGTTAGCAGACGTCATGTATGTTTGCAGAAGTGATTACATTTGCGAGGTTTCTTGAAAGCATCTCATTAGCTTCTCTTTTTTCATTTTAAATTGTTAATAGAGTACTTTAACACGCAGTTAACTGTAAATAACTGACACATATTGCGTATTTCCACCAGCTCTACTCGACTTGCCTCGGCACGGCACAATTAGGTTGCATCTCTGCCACAAAAAAAGTACCTCCTTAACGTGGGTGGAGTCATCACTGCACGGCTGAGTGAAACTGTGGTGACTTAATTTTATATGCGACACACACACACACACACACACACAAGTGACTAGTGACTTTACACCAGACTCCTGGTAGTTGTTGGAGATTAACCCATGTTTTTAGAATTGTTAAGTAGTTTTAAGTGATCTACAGTTCAGCGCTGTTCGGCTTCATTTGTGTGTGGGACGTCTCTTCCTGTGACGGCACTCTGGTCAGTCAGTGGCCGGCAGTCTGACCAACCATCGCATAGTTTCCTACTTAGCACACTTGGAACCTCGCCTGAGCTGGTACTAAAAATAGTACATGGTACCAGGTTACTATGCTAAAAAAATTGATGTGGAAAAATGTATGTATTTTTAATCATATAATAATCATAATTTAATAATAAATATGAATATTATTATCATGATATCATGATATGACGATAACATAAGCGCAGATATCGTCTCATGTCACCATATACAGATATTGTAATCATAAACTGGTCAGTAATAAACCTACCAGTTCTTGGTTGATACCCATCCCAGGTCTCTGATAGCTGCTGTCCAGATGTCCAGATGTCCAAATGAATGTGCTGTTAAAGGTTAGCATTAGCACAGTATTAGCTCGAGATCTCGTCCGGAGACAAACAGGACTTTATTCTTCAAACATTATTTTTATTATCATTATCATTATTATTATTATTATTATGAGTGTGTTTGTATTTATTACACATGTTATGAAAGTTAAAAGATGTTTTTCAGAGATCATCATCAGACTCCTCCTCCTGGACTCACCTGCTCAGTGTTACAGTGGAGGCGGGGCTGAGCAGACTCAAACCCACCCCCCCACGTCTTTTTCTTCTTTAAGGCATACATGAGGACACGCCCCCTCTCCTTCCCCGCCCCCTCTTCTTTTAGAAAAAACGTTGCCTGTCAAATATTACAGAAGCTTCATGTGATGATGCTTTTGAAGTTTTTTGGATATAAAAAAGAAAAAAAGACACGAAGAGGAAAAAACACAAACAATTTGTAAAACATGAGATGTTTTATTTGTTGCATGTTCTTTTGTTCTTCAATAAAAAAAAACGTACTGCAGTGTTTTTGAATGTTAACTTCTTTTTTATAAGGATTTCAGAGTGAAATCGTGGAGCCTTTTTTTCCTGACAGGTTTTAACTTTTAACATCTCTGCGTATGTGAAAATGAAAAAAAAAAAGATATCAAATGGTAAAAAAAACTATTGTCTTTTTAATTCTGATGATTGAAAACCTGTTTGTTTTCTGTGGAGAAACAGAACAAAGGTTTTGTTGGTCTCTTCATTTGTACTGGAAATGCATATCCTCAAATAAATAAATACTTCCTTTTGTTGCATAAGTTTGTCGCAGTTTTGTCTTTTTTGTCGGCAACAAATTCGTGAGCGAGGGAGAAAGTTGGGGAGCTAAGGAGGCTGCAGCGCGCCCATCAGGTGGTACAGCCACTGCACTTTCAACATATATACACACATACACTACTCACAAAAGGTTAGGTGAAATGTATGGAAAAAACGTAAAAGGTTCACGCTACAGTGATATTATATCATGAAAGTAGGGCATTTAAATAGAAGCATGAATGAAATGAAATGAAATTTATTTTGAACATGAGAATCACAGATAAAGCATTTTTTTTACATGAAATTGCTCATAGAAAGTAAATGAATTCAATAAATGAAAGCTCCCTACATGTTCAAAAAGGAGAAGGAAGAAGCTAACTTATGTTTACCTTCCCCTTTTATCGGTTCATATTTTCTCACCAGCTGCTGTTTACTATATCAAAGCATCGTCATTTCTCAAAATGAGAGACATGTTTCATTGGAGGTAATTAGTTTTGGAAATAAAATAAAAACAACAATATTTACTTAAAAATAACAATACAAGAAAATATTTGAAATACAAAAAAATTAGTGAAAAGTGAAAATGAGACATTGGTCCCACCTCCACCCCATTTGTTATAATTTTCTAATGTGAGAATTTTAAACTGTCTTTTGAATTGAGCAATGTGTTTACTTTCTTTGATCGTTCCAGGTAAATTATTTCACATTAACAGACATGCACATGCTTTTGAGTGTGGTGCGCACCTTGGAATGTAAAAGATTTCCTCTCCTTCTTAGATTATAACCACTTTCTCTTTCTTTAAACAATTTTTGTGTATTATTAGGGAGTAATTAGTTTTTAGCTTTAATGAATGAATACACCGATGGCAAACTTCTTATCATCAATACTGGGAGTTAGTTCTTCCACAAGGTCAATTAGAGCCAAAGATGTAGATCGATTTGGTCTAAAACCATACTGACTATCAGTTAGGATCTCATACTTATCACAAAAACTGTCCAATCTGGAGGCAAATATCTTCTCCAAGATTTTAGAAAATTGAGGAAGCAATGAAATTGGCCTGTAGTTGGTGTAAGGATTCCGCTCATTGGCTTTAAATATAGGAACGACTTTGGCTATTTTCATTTTATTGGGAAAGGAGTCCAGTTTCAATGACAGTTTACAGATATGTACTATGGGATCTGCAATAGCTACAATTACTTGTTTAATTAAGAACATATCAATGTCATCACAATCCCTTGATGTTTTATTCTTAAAATTACTCACAATGTCAATTATTTCTGTTTTATCTGTATCTCTCAAAAAAGTGGTAGCTGGGTTTCTTTCTTCAAAAAAAATGTGAGACACCCTCCCCTTGTGGAGGGATTATCTCATCAGCTAGCTACAAAAAATCTGTTGACGCCTGCCACTACTTCATTACGGTCTTTAATTATTTCACCATTTTCAAAGAATTCACTAGGAAATCCAGCACTTGTTTTTTGTCTTCGAATAATTGAATTTAAAATATTCCAAGTGCTCTTTATGTTGATTTTATTGGTTTCCAACAATTTGCTGTAATAATATTTCTTACATTTTTTTAGAATATCCGTTAGTTTATTTTTATAAGCTTTATATTTAGTTTCTTTCTCCTCAGTTCTGTGCTTAATAAATTATTTATATAAATGCAAAAAAGCCAACAACAGTGGTGGGTGTACCACAACAAAAAAATGGCAACGTCTCAATAACTTGTCGTGTGGCCTTGAGCATCAATTATAGCTTGACAGCGACGTCTCATGCTGTTCACAAGTCGTCACGGCGACTCAGATGATCCCATAGGTTTTCTATGGGATTCAGGTCTGGAGAAAGTGCAGGCCACTCCATTTGACGTCCCCTAGTCTCCAGCAGCCGTTCCCTAATGATGCGACCTTGACGAGCTGGAGCATTGTCGTCCATGAAGATGAAATTAGGCCTGTGTTGTTCATGCAGAGCACAATGACTGGATTAATGATGTTATTCAGGTAGTACGGCTTCGTCACTGTACCATTCACAAAGTGTAGGGCAGTTCTGTATTGACGAGACACACCTGCCCACACTGTGTCACCACCACCAAAGGCTTGTCTGGATGATGCATAGCGCTCTCCCTGATGTCTCCTACGTCGTTGGCGCCCATCATTTCTGCTCAAAGTGAATCGACTTTTATCAGAGATCAGTGCTGAGGCCCACTGGCCCCTCTGTTTTTGTTTCTTCTGTTTTTGTTTGTTCGTACACTTCTAGCGTTATTGTTGACTGGTTAAGCTAACAATTTTCTCGCCCGGGAAACATTTGCTTCCATGTTTTTTTCCGACGTCTCTTTGGAAACTAATCAACACCTGAGGTCACTCCCAATTTCCGACTTCCAATTTCCAACGTAAATGTAATGTTTTCCCTTTGGAGACCAAAACTTTTCTTGTTCATTTGGTGGAGACAGGGACACTAAACTGCAGAGACGGACTGGTCTTTTTTCTTCACACGCCTCCAGGATGTGGAATAAAAAGAAAAAAAAGCAGAGTGTCCTCAGATGGACGGATGGAGACGTCAGGGTCAGGAGTCACTGCAGGACACGAGTTTACACGTTAGAAACTTGTCAGTGCGACACCTCTGGAAAACATCGCACTCTGCATCAGCGCTAACGTGGCAGCTGCAGGCCGAAGGTGTGAAGGAGGACGTGGAGGAACATGTTCACAGTTTGTTTGTTTTCTCTCTCAGTGAGTGAAAGCTGTGAGCTCTCACACGACACTTCCTCCTCTCAAACCTTCCTCACGTCCGCGCTCCTCGTCCTCCTCCACCGAGGCATCGTTAAAGTGCGTTAATGTGGAAGAGGCGGGAAACACACTTATCTCTCTCCTGCAGACGAACCTGACACCAAGTCTGATACCACGTCTCCTCACCGGAGGAGAAGAAGAACATAAAGGGTGGAAGAGGCTGAAATGTTAACGTATGGATTAGGAAGAGATTCCAGAGGGAGCGTCGGAAATGAAAGAACAGTGGGAGTGACGAACGTAAACACGATCACATGTGATTACATGGAGAAGCTTCTGTTTGAGAAGAAGAAGAAGCTGTTTAATTTATTCATGCTCTCCTGAAAAGTGAAGGCTTTGTTAAGAAGCTGATTTAAACCGTGTTAATCCTGTTCTGCATATTCCTGAAACGATAACAAAGAAACACGACAAAGACTCCACTCATCAGTCTTCATTCACTGTTTTGAGGGGAAAATATTGCAAAAATCTTAAATAGCAGAAGAAAAAGTTAAATGTAACGTATGATTTATTCATCTTTTTGACAAACTTAAGAGTTTTTGTGCTTGTAGCAGCTGCCAAGAAATGAGAGAAATAACTAGAAAACCTTCCTTGTGGTATTACTCCTGAGTTTAGATTTGTTGAAAAAAGAAAGTTAGTTTTAGCAAAAACAAAAAGTGATCAAAGCACAGGAGAGATTCTTTATTCATATTTTGGTGAAATTCTGTTGCCGCTCTTTTTTTTGCTTTGGCACGTTTGATCGTCCACACTGGCACATACCATGTTTGAACTGTGGGGGGCAGCATTGCACCTCTGAGTGTACAGCCTACTGGAAATTATTATAAGAAGAAGACAAAAGGCATAATTGTGTATTTTCTCTGGTTTCAGAAGAATCCGTTTTCTCACGACAATAACCAAAACAAAAACAGTTTTTATTCACAGTCATAATGTGATTCACTCGCTCACTCACTCACTCACACACACAGGTTTGTGCTTCAGTCACAGTGAGGACACAATGCATTCTCTAGACCCTAATCCTAAATCCAGGTCTGAACGCCCAAAAAGTCCTTTAAGGACCAACCAAAATGTCTTCACTCTATGATTTATTCCATTTTTGGTCCTGTGTGTGTGTGTGTGTGTGTGTGTGTGTGTGTGTGTGTGTGCGTGTGTTGACTGTTTGTCATCAAAGTCTTTTTTCAGCTGATTTCGAGCGTGAAACATTTAAATCAGACGCCTCAGTGTATTTGAATGTTTAGGGTGTGGGAGTTTAAAGTCTTTTTTATCTTCTCATTTGCCTAAAGCCTCCATAATGAGTGAGATATGGACCTGATCATGTTGTTCTGTAATTATATCCAAACAAGAAAGCTTTCAAACACTGCCAGGATGTGTTCTCATGAAAGTTATCTCCCCAAAACATGATGCAGAAATGAAAAACATTCATCGTTTTGAGGTGATGATCAAAGACGTTTGTAGACTGAGCCTCATGTGTTCATGTGTTCATGAGTTTTCGGTCACAGTGGAGTGGTCAGACACACGTGTGGTCACTGCAGGGCGTCGTCAGCGTCTTCATGATGTTGTCAGGATGGATTTACGTCTGCACAGAGCTGCTCTCTTCCTCCTGCTCTCTGATGTTTATCTTCTACTGTTGTCGTGAGTCTACGCGTGCCGAATATGACGTAGTCTCACTTTTTTACTGCTGTCGTGAGTCTGCGCGTGCCGAATATGACGTAGTCTCACTTTTTTTACCGCTGTCGTGAGTCTGCGCGTGCCGAATATGACGTAGTCTCACTTTTTTTACCGCTGTCGTGAGTCTGCTTGTGCCGAATATGACGTAGTCTCACTTTTTTTACCGCTGTCGTGAGTCTGCGCGTGCCGAATATGACGTAGTCTCACTTTTTTACCGCTGTCGTGAGTCTGCGCGTGCCGAATATGACGTAGTCTCACTTTTTTTACCGCTGTCGTGAGTCTACGCGTGTCGAATATGACGTAGTCTCACTTTTTTACAGCTGTCGTGAGTCTGCGCGTGCTGATTATGACGTAGTCTAATTTTTTTCCTGTTGTCATGAATCTACGTGTGCTGAATATGACGTAGTCTCACTTATTTACTGTTGTCGTGAGTCTACGTGCTGATTATGACGTAGTCTAATTTTTTTCCTGTTGTCATGAATCTACGTGTGCCGAATATGACGTAGTCTCACTTTTTTACCTTACCAGGATATAATTCTTTCGATGAAAAGGTCTGGAATCACAATTTGACAAAACAGCTTTGGAGGGAACCAGCTCACTATTTGGCTGGCAGTCCCTTCTTGGATGAATAGAATAGCTCATTAGGTGACAGTCAGTCTGTTGTGCATCCACAGAATGGCTCATTATTTGGCAGTCAGTCTGATGGTGCATTAGAATGACTCATTATTTGGCAGTCAGTCAGGTGGTGGATGTATAAAAAAGCTCAATATTTGGCAGGCAGTCTGATGGAGGATGTATAGAATATCTCATTATTTGGCAGGTAGTCTGTTGGTACATTAGAATGACTCATTATTTGTCAGTTTGTGAATGTTTAGAACAGCTCATGTTTTTGCAGGCAGTCTCTTGGAGGATGTAGGAAACAGCTCACTATTTGGCAGTCAATTTGTGAATATTTAGAACAGCTCATTATCTTGGGTGCAGTCTCTTGAAGGATGTATGGAACAGTTCACTATTTAGCAGTTGGTCTGTTTGTGAATGTTTAGAACATCTGACAAGTTTGTAAATAGCTGAAGAGACAATTTAACCCTTGTTTGCATGACATCAGCATTCATCATAAAAAGCCAACATGTGTCACTAATGTAGGATCTAACTCTCACGGTGACATGGAGGTTCAGTGGTGACATCACTGAAGTCTTTTTGTCCTTTGTCCTACAGATGAAAGGATTCTTTAAGAGTGTTCTGTGTTTCAGAGCAGAACATGTAAGAGGTTGGAGTAGACTGACCTCAAACACACATCAGTCATCCATTACCAAATCTTCATCTATCAAATTATTATCTATCAACAACTTTCTGCACAAATCCATAAAAATCCATGACAATGGAAAGGAAATACTACAACAGCGAGTTCCTCTTAAGTCTCCAGTTTGTCCGTGCCAGTATGATCAAACCCCAGAACCTCACAAATATGACTGATGTAGTCCTGGACCAGGTGAACAAGACTCCACTGCCACCTGCTGATGAAGCATCATTTAATCCTGATTTTACTTCCTCATATTTAAATTCTGGGAGCAGCTCAGTGGGACCGGATGAGAGCGAGGAACCTGGGAAAACCATGAGCATCATGTCTGAAAATAATAACATCAAATTCCACAAGGCTGAGAGTGCATGGAGGCCAGCGGTGAAGAAGTCCACTCACAAAGAAGATGATCATGAAAAGGCCAAGACTCAGGAGCTGTTCAGGTGTGTGCGCTGTATCCTCAACAAGTTGACCCCTCAGAAGTTCCAGAAGCTGATTGAAAAGATGAGAGAGCTGATGATTGACACAGAGGAGAGGTTGAAGGGAGCCATTGACCTCATCTTTGAAAAAGCAATCTCAGAACCTCACTTCTCTGTGACCTACGCCAAAATGTGCCACTGCCTTATGGAACTGAAAGTCCCCTCTTCTAGGACACCAGGGGTTAATGCAGACTTCCATAAACTGTTGATTAACCACTGTCAGAAAGAGTTTGAGATGGACAAACGTGATGATGAGATCTTGAAAAAGAAGCAAAGGGTGTTGGAAGCTTGCAAAAATGAAGACAAGCGTCAGCACTTGAAGGAGGAGCTGGAAGAGGCCAGAAACAAGGCTCGCCGCCGCTCACTGGGAAATGTGAAGTTTATAGGCGAGCTCTTCAGATTGAAGATGCTGAAAGAGCCCATCATGCACGAGTGTGTAAAGATACTACTAAAGAAACACGATGAAGAGTCTCTGGAGTGTCTGTGTAAGCTGCTCTCCACCATCGGGAAAGATCTGGACCATTTAAAGGCCAAGTCTCACATAGATAAGTATTTTAACCAGATTGGCAAGATCATCAAAGAAAGGAAGACCTCATCCAGAATCCGCTTCAAGCTGCTTGATCTCATGGACCTCAGGAAGAGTAACTGGGTGCCTCGAAGAGGAGACCAGGGTCCTAAAACAATTGACCAAATCCACCAGGAGGCAGAGATGGAGGAGCACAGGGAGCAGATCAAAGTCCAGCAGCAGCTCATATTCAAGAAAGAGGAAGGTGGAGGCAGAATTTGTCGAGACATGTGGTTCCGAGGCCCTCGCAGAGCAGGAAATGACCGAGCCACACAGTCACGAGATGGTAGACGGAACATCATGGACAAACCCAACAACACCTATGTCATGAAGATCACAAACCTCGGAGCTCTGGACTTTAACAATCCGCAGTTGGTTCAAAGAGGCAAACACATGCAGGAAGTTTGGACCAAAGGCTGCAGTGGAGGAACTGGAACTAAACCAGGAAGTAAAGATCATTCCTCTGTAAGGCAGCGGTCTGATTCCATGTCTTCAACAGACTCAAGTGGTGAATGGGGTGGAAACAGGGATAAAAGCAACCACAAAAGGGAGCCATTCAACCAATCTCATCACAGTGAAGGACAGGAAGACCATGACGACAGAGAGTCACAGAAGCAAGGAGGGAGGAACCATGTCTCACCTGAGCCTGGACACCATGTTGTTCCCCAGCAACAGAGACAGAGGAGGCGGAGACGGAGAAAACAGAGACAAGAGTAGAAGCTAAGTACGAGAGTGCCCCCCTCCTCGTTCTTCTCTTGGGTACAATGGATAATATACATCATGTGACCCTTCTCCTGATGTTCTCCTACACTGGTCTTGGTCTTGACTTGGTCTTGGTTCCTCAAAGTCTTGGTCTTGTTCGGTCTCGCTCATAGACCACAGATAAAAAAAATTTTGTCTTCCAGGTTCTTCCTTAAGCGGTGGTGATGGACAGACTGATAGATGAGGTTAGACAGGAATCTCTATGGACGATGATGTTTGCAGATGACATTGTGATCTGTGGTGCGAGCAGAGACCAGGTGGAGGAAAAGCTCGAGAGGTGGAGATATGCTCTAGAAAGGAGAGGAATGAAAGTTAGTCGCAGCAAGACAGAATATATGTGTGTGAATGAGAGGAACCCAAGTGGAACCGTGAGGCTACAGGGAGTGGAGATACAGAAGGTGGAGGATTTTAAGTATTTAGGGTCAACAGTCCAGAGCAGTGGAGGTTGTGGAAAAGAGGTGAAGAAACGTGTTCAAGCTGGTTGGAATGGGTGGAGAAAAGTGTCAGGGGTAATGTGTGATAAAAGAGTATCAGCCAGAAAGGAAAGATATACAAGACAGTGGTGAGACCAGCGATGCTGTATGGTCTAGAGACAGTGGCACTGAGGAAAAGACAGGAAGCAGAGCTGGACGTAGCAGAGATGAAGATGTTGAGGTTCTCTTTGGGAGTGACGAAGATGGATAGGATCAGGAATGAGTCAATCAGAGGAATAGCACATGTTAGATGTTTTGGAGATAAGGTCAGAGAGGCCAGAACAGAGGAGGGATAGTGAGTATATTGGTAGAAGGATGCTGGGGTTGGAACTGCCAGGCAGGAGGTCCAGAGGAAGACCAAAGAGAAGGTTTATGGATGTAGTGAAAGAGGACATGAAGTTAGTTGGTGTGAGAGAGGGGGATACAGAGAACAGGGGGAGATGGAGGAGGTTGATTCGCGTTGGTGACCCCTGAAGGGAGCAGCCGAAAGGAAAAGAAGAAGAAGAAGTCTTCCAGGTTCTTCCTCAAGCCAGAGAGGTAATGACAATGTATTAAATAGCCCCAAGGGGGCAACTCTGTTGTTTGGACGGAAGTGTAAGTGAAAATGAGCTTCTACATCTCACTGTGAGTTAAAGATCTCAGTAGAATGTGTCAGTTTTGTAAATTATTTACACAAATTACTTGAACTTGTGGTTGTAAAACGTAAACAACAGCAGTTCAGATTCTTCTCATGACTTTGTCTCTGTCCCTAAATGTCTTGGTCTTATTGTGGCCTTGCTACAGCTGGGTTTTGGTCAAAATCAACATTTTTGCTTCCTCTTTCCTGAATAAAATCAAGATTGTTGGATATTTGAAAGTGATTTTTCTTGCTCCATCTATTTAATTAACAACCTAACCTATATCTATGTCCATAGAGAACATCAGTGATTTTAACATCACAGCACACAGGAGTTGTTGATCAAATGTCTAATTATTGTCATTTCGGAATTTGAAATATTTTCATTTAGACGTAACTCAGTGACCACACAAGGCAGCAATAGACCAGCAGCTAAAATCAATGATTTTCTCTATGGACTTTGGTGTGGGAGAGTGAGTGGTTTACAAACTACAGTTTCCTGTTGGAAAAGTCTGTCTCACAGTGAGATAAAGACGTGAACATGTGACGTAGATATTGACGTAGATTTTATTACAAAAGTCTTTTGTTAAGTGGCTAAAATCAGTTGTTCTTCACCCTGCGTAACAGTAAGATTAGGGGACACAGGATATTATTTTATGCTGAGAAAACACTGAGAACCTCCAAATGTTCCACAGAAACAAGATGATGATGTTCTCGTGTTTGACGTTCAGGCCTCAGTTTTTGTCTGAAACCTGTGTCCACTCGCAGTTTTGTGAGGCTTGCGGGATGTTTTTGGTCTTTGTTTGGGATTTAATCCTCATCTGTGTGACCTTGTGCAGCTTTGAGCTGTCTCAGCAGAGCGTCTGAGCATGGCGGCTGACACAGCGAGACGTCTGCCTGTTTGGGGACAGAGGGCGTATGTAGGTCAGCCACGGGCCCACACACTGTGACAGCGGCACAGTGGCCACGCTGCCGCGCAGCAGCAGCAGGACACGGATTGGAGTGGACAGAGGGAGCCGGCGTGGGGAGAGGCCCCTCGCACACGTCAGCACCAATACTTCCTCATTTTCCCACTTAGACACTGTGACATTATCAGGCCACACAGAGCGACGTCCACACTCATTACTCTCACCTATGCTTTCTGCAGCAAAATGGTGGAGGAGGCGAGAGTGGGAGAAACGTCAGATCATGGTGAACGTCTGAAACGCTGGGATGTTCATTTGGTGGGAAATGTTGTGTCTGTGTCAGTGACGTGAAACACAAGTGAGGCTCGGTCGCAGCAAGGTCACAGTTTTGAAGATACAGAGCCACGTTGAGGGGATAATAATGCATGTTTTTTGGAGTGTGGTCGCTGTGAGCGCCCCCTGCTGCTGATACTCAACACTCAGTTATAAAAATCTTCATCAGTTCAAGTCTACTATATCTAGATGTTAACGTCTTTATCTCACTGTTAGACAGATTTTCTCAAAAGGAAAGTGAAGTTTGTAGTCCATAGAGAAAAATCAGTGATTTTAAAATCACAGCGCACAGGAGTTGTTGATCCACTGCTGCCTCCATCACAAAGTTGAAATGACCTATTTTGTCAATTCGTCTTTTGAATACCTTCATTCAGATTAACCTCAGTGACACAAAGTGACCACACGAGGCAGCAGTAGACCAGCAGCTCCTGTGTCCCCACGAGCTAAAATCGCTGATTTTCTCTATGGACTTTGGTGTGTGAGAGTGAGTGGTTTACAAACTAACATAAACTGAAGTTTGTCTGACAAAAAAATTAAGCATCTAAATTATTCTTGGACAGAGAAATCTACACCATCTTCAGTCTACAACATAAATACAATATGTATAATATATTAAACTCAGTGTTAATTCCTCTCGTCCTTTTATTGTCAGATAATAACTAGAAAAAAAGTTTGTTAAAAAAGGTTTTGTTTATAAAGTTTATTCATCAAAAGTTACGTTACACCTCAAATTATCCTCAAATGGAATCCATGAATCCCTGTAGCTGCTTATCTGTCTATCAATAGCTCACAAGTCATTTTGAATAATTACTTTGTTAAAATACACAGCCAATCAGTATCTGTGTGTTATTTAAACACAGACTGAAAATAAGTCATTTCACAAACAATTAAGTCTTCTTTTTTTTATCACATCTTTTATTAGAACAGTGGGGTGTTTTATTTGTACAGTTCCAAACACGGGCAGCTGTAACACAGTCACTGATGTCACACTGCCACCTAGTGGCTCAAACACCGCAGCTCAGCGTCACAGACTGAGTGTGAGTCACACAAACTTTAGCTTTATACACCGACAACTTCTCAGAAGTTGATGAACTCAAAAACAAGACATTAGGGCTGCGGTCCGTGGATCATTGACCCACAATTTCATTTAGTCAGATGATTATTGAGTTATTGAGAGACGTGTTCACTGCTGCGGCAGAGACCGGGTGTAAGGATGCATGGAACCAGACGCAGATTTGATGTTGGTCTTGATGCTGCTCGGCATTTTTCCTGAAAAGTTATTTTTAAAAACAGAAGAGAGAAAAAGTTATATAATAAAAATCAAAGACTTGTGATAATGTGACAAAAGGACTTTTAAAAAGCCTCTTACCGGGCTGTCCCTGCTGCTGTGGAGCCCCAGGTCCTCCCATCCCTGCCTGCTGACCTGAACCTCCTCCTATAGTGACCTGCTGTAAGGTGGGCCCTCCGCTCATCATGGGCCCCTGTCCTGGATGAGTGGGAGCCACTGGACCAGGAGGTCTGCACTTGGAAAGACCTTTTCCAAACGCCACGGCTCCGACCAGAGCGTTTGTATCAGCCGGGTTAAACGAGGGTTTGTTTTGTCTCAACGCTGAAAAATACAATAAGAATAAAAAGCTACACGTTCCTTTACAAACAACAGGAGCCAGAGGACGAAGGTTAAACCTACATGAAGTCTCTGTGTCTCTGTCGTCTCGAGGATTGCTCAGCTTCTCCAGTAGATTAGAACAAACCTTATTCAGCGCCTGGATTTGTTTCTGTACAGAACAAACACAGCAGCAGCAGCAGCTGAAGTTAGAGTTAAATACTCAACACACAAGGTTTTTACCTTTAAGAGCTTTTAAAACGCTAGAGTGTCATTTTTATATAGTATATAAAGAAAAGAGTGCAGAGAAGCTCTCTGACCTGTGCCACTTCAGGGCCGATGCGTGCTGCCTCAGTACTCAGCTGCTTCTCCTGCTCCTCCACCTCAGGGTCAGGCTTGGTTCGCAGGTAATCAGGTACGATCTCGTGGCTGAACACCGGGACTCGCTGCTCTGTGAGTTTCTGACGGAGAAAAACAAAGAGCAGAGATGAACAAACAGAAGCTCAACTCAGGCCGTCGTGGACGTGTCAGAAATACTCACCGCAAGGTCTTCATCTCTGTCCGGAGACAAGAGCAGCGGAATTACGACCTGGTTACGAAAGGACGGCGTCTTCTCGTTCTTCAGGAGTTTGTTGATGGAGTTGAGTTGACCGGAGAGAAGAGCGAAGTTGTCCAGCACTGACGGCCTGAAAGACAAACGTCACAGGATCCGACTGAGAGATCACTCCACAGAGACAACGAACAGCTGTGGACCCACATTATGGGATAGGAGGGCTGCAACTAGCAATTATTTTCCTAGTCAATTCATCTGTTGATTATTTTCTAGATTAATCGAGTACTTGTTTGGTTCATAAAATGTCAACAAATGCTGATCATGTTGTGGAGAAAAATGATGACGAGAGCTGGGAAGTTTTCAGCCCAGTGAGGCTCAAGCTTTATTTGGAGAATAACAGAAATGGAGCATGGATGCAATTAGAATTCAGCTTCTCTCATGCTGGTAAACATCTTTACAGAAACAAATAGATCCTGTATTTGTTCTGGTTATGCTAAATAATGCATAAATGAATTAATAATTGTGTTTTGGAGACCAGTTTCCTGGCAGAAATACTAATATGCCTCCATAATCAGTGTTTGCCAAACCTGGGAATGATGATGTTCTCAATGATTTCTTCGTTTTAAGGAGCAAAGAAACCAGTGTTTTTTTAAATAACTGTTATACATAAACATGATTAGCTACAGCATAATAAACAGAGCTCTTAAAGTTCCCTTAAAGTACTGTTGTAACATGGTTAAATACTCACCAGGCTAATCGCTCATATTCATTCTCTAACTTATAAATGAAACTGTGGAGAGCGTTTTTGACGTGAGCCACTCGTGAAGCCAGAGACTCCACTGACGCCTCCAGCTGCTTCTCCTCTCTGTGCTGCAACAAAAATAAACAGAAATAAACAAAAATGTCGTACATTTTATCTGTCGATACGTCGTGCGTATAAAAGAACGTTAATACAGTGAAACACAGGAGTTTATTTTGGAGCCGAAACAATTACACAATTAATTGATTATTAATTGAAATTAATAGTCAACTATTTTGACAATCGATTAACCGGTTAGAAGCTTTCTCATGATTAAAACAAGATTTCTGATTGTTTCAGCTTCTTCAATGTGAATATTTTCTAGTTTGTAGACAAAAACAAGACATTTGAGAACATCATCATTTCCAGGTTCGACAAACACTCATCAATAACTGACGTGTTAAGGACCACACGATTAGTCGCTTAATTATAAAAATAATCGACGGATTAAAATAATCGTCAATTGCAGCTCTTGTTTATTTTTACCTTTTCTTTGGTAAAGAAATTCCACGGAATTTTTACTGATTATCGTCATTGTTATGCTAGCCAGCTAACGCGCTAACAACCGTGCGAGCTAATCTAGCGGATTATCAACAGCAAGATGTATTAATCAAGACAAACAACATAAAAAACCACTAAATAATTGATCACAGTTTTATAACATCACAATTTTACCAGCAAAGCAACGTTACCTGCATATCTGCGAAGAAACCGTGAAGCCGACCGAACATAAAGTCAGTGCACACTTCCGGTTCACGCTTGTCAAAATAAAAGCTCTCTTCTTTCCGCTTTAAAGCGTAACGGCGCCACCTACTGTACCGGAGTACGTAAAAGAGTTCACAGTTGATAATAATGAATACCTTTCCAACTTTTAGAAAGAAAAAGACGTGAATGTGTGAGAGAATGAATGATTAAAATCTAATAATTAAGGCCGGAAACGATCAAATATGAAAAAAGAAGCGAGGAGGCGCTGAGGAAACACTGGATATAATTGATAAATACATATACAATTTTAGATAATATTATAAATAAACATATAAATGAATGAAACGGAAAAAGTGAAACAAATCTCAGAGTGAGACCTCTTCCTCCTCTTCCTCCTCTTTGCTCCTCCTCCTCCTATCTCCCTTGCCTCTCTCTGCTCAGGTGTGATGAACAGGAAGTGTTGTTCCACCTGTGTGTGCAGGTAAACAGGTAAACAGGTGAGGCTGCGATGTGACGCTGTTTGTCCACGCAGACACGGACATTAACGGTAATCTAAGTCAAAGGATCGTTAATCGTTAGTAATCGTCGTTAATCGTTGGTGGGCGATGGATAAACTGAAGTCGGTGCTCAGTGGAGAAGAAGCGCGTCGAGAAGACAGGACCGTGTTAGAGGTAAAACTGTGATGATGTCACTTTGAATGAACTGTGACGTCACTCCTGTGTATACATATATAAACATACACATATATAATGTGTGTGTGTTTGTTTGTTACGTGACAGACTGTAAATGAAGCCTCGTCGCTGAGCTGGGCCACGCGCATCAAAGGCTTCGTGGCGTGTTTCGTGGTGGGAGCCGCGTTCACGGTGCTGGTGAGTGCGCGTGTATGAGGAAGATGGTGATGATGACGATGTGGTTCTTCAGGTAATTCTGGCTGTGAGGAATGTTGAGTGCGCGTGTGTTCTTCATTCAGAGACAATAACTCTGTCTCTGCTGCTGCTTTTATTTCCCTTTCTCATACTTTATCAACTTTAAAGGCACAGTTCAGGTGTTTTCTTTTAGTGTGGTTTGATTTATTGACACATCGTCAGCACTGGTTTCTCTGGCTCATGCTCATGTTATCAGATTATCTACGTCAAATGTTCATGTCTTTATCTCACTGTGAGACAGACTTTTCCAACAGGAAACTGACGTTTGTAAACCACTCACTCTCCCACACCAAAGACCATAGAGAAAATCAGGGATTTTAGCTGGCGGGGACACAGGAGCTGCTGGTCCTCTGCTGCCTCGTGTGGTTACTTTGTGTCACTGAGGTCGATTCACATGTAGGATTTCAAATGCCGAAGTCGTAAAATAAGACATTTGAACTTAGTGATGGTGTGTGTGTGTGTGTGTGTGTGTGTGTGTGTGTGTGTGATGTTAAAATCAAGGATTTTGTCTATGAGCTTTGGTGTGGGAGTGTCAGCAGCTTATGAAGCGGCACAAACTTCAGTCTCCCGTCAGAAAAAGCTCTCAAAGAAGAAAATAAAGTGGCCAAACATTAAGCCAAACTTTAGATGGTGAACAACTAAACTGACATACATTTTTATGAGCTGAGTCTTTTGTTTAGTATCTTAAAACCCTGGTGTCCCTGCTGGCAGCCATTTTACTGAGACTACATCACTAACTAACAGATGTGTTTGTTTGTGTTTGATGCAGCTCCAACATGAAATAAGGTTTAAACTATCAGAAAAAGAACAACAATGTTTGAATGGTGACTCATCAAATAAATGAGCAGTTTCTTCTTCATCCTCCTCCTCTTCATCCTCTCACCTGCTGTTGGTGAGCGATAAAGTGACGCTCACATTATTTTTTCATGAGCTGCTCCACTCTGCTCACATGCCCCTGGTATGTTCCTCTAAGTACCCCTGGAGGGCACTCACATGTAGCTTGAGAACCCTCTCTAAGTAGAGCTGGTGAAAACACACCATAATTGTCTGTCTGTGTTTGTTTATTTTATTACTTCACCTCAAATAGTGGGAGTAAGGTAATATTTTTGGTGGCTGTGTGCGTGTGTGTGCTTGCCACTTTGACCAACAGAGGGCTTTATTATCAGTAAAACTGTCATTCCTGACTCTGTCCTGCAGGGGGTGTGTGTTCTCTTCCTCCCCAGAATCGGCCTCACGCTCTTCATCGTCTTTTACACCTTTGGAAATCTTTGTGCTCTGGGCAGGTGAGTGTCTAGCAGTAGTCCATAGTTTATTTATGTCCATTTGCTGATTATGGACTATCAGCAAATTTGTTCATTTGGAAATGAACACATTTATTTCCAAATATATACATATATATATATATATATACACATATATATATATATACATATATATATATATATATATATACATATATATATATATATATATATATATACATATATATAGATAGGTCACGGGGAAAATCATTTTTGGATTCCAAATTTCCTCATTTCCAAATGAACAAATTTGCTGATTTTTTCCCCCCCAACCTTTAAGTTCAGCTTTATGTGCATATGTTTTAAAGTAATGAGCATAAATAAATTTCAGTTTTTATGAAATGACTGAGCATGTTTTGTGTTATTGTTATTGATCACATGCAGCACCATGTTCCTCATGGGACCGCTCAAACAGCTGAAGAGGATGTGCGATAAAACCCGAGCACTCGCCACCACCATCATGATTGTGAGTCCACAAAGTGTCGTTAATTAGTTTGGTCCATAAATAAACTGAGACGATGCTGATCTTAACAAGCAAAGAAAGAGTGAAAGTAAAGCATACATATACATATATATATATACATATGTGTGTGTGTGTATATATATGTATATATATATATAAATACATATATATATATATATATACACATAAATACATATATGTAAAAAATTGTGAACAATAATCAGTGTTCATTTATCACTGTAGACCTGCCTGGTGTTGACTCTCTGCGCCGCCTTCTGGGTGAGTGAAGTCATGACAACTGTTCTCATTTGAGTCTTTTGTTAAAGAGAACTGAGGTTTTGAAGTGCTGTTGTATGAGGTATGGAGCGCCCCCTGCTGCTGAGGACCAGCCGGATACACAGGTGCATGCTGCTACATGCACTCACTCTCCCACACCAAATCCCATAAAGAATATCAGTGCTTTGAGCTGGCGGGGACACAGGAGCTGCTGGTCCTCTGCTGCCTTGTTTGTGCAAGTTTGTGACACTGATGTCAATCTGAACAAAGGATTTCAAACACTGAAGTCGCACATAAGACATTAGAACTTAGTGATGGAGGCAGCAGTGGATCAACAACTCCTGTGTGTGTGATGTTAAAGGTGACATAGAATGCTTGTATCACACATATATGTTAGTTATTGAGGTCTACTTACATATATTAACTTGTTTTCATGATTAAAAACCTCCTAATCGCTGCAAACGAGCCGATCAAAATATCTCCTCACTGACGCTCTCGTCAGCCGCGCTGTTTCAGACCAAAACCACCCCCCCAGAACGTGGACTGTGTTGTGATTGGCCAGCCAACGAGAGCTTTCCTACTGTCCTGTGATTGGCCAGGTACCTGGAAGTGACGTAATAGATAGGCCAGCTCTCAGATACACAGCTCCCCCTCTGGCACGGTGAATGCTCTGCATCTCAGCAGCTACAACCAGAGTAGTTCTTCTTCTTCTGCGGTTGAATGTACGCAACCGGATGTGCCCGGACTAGTGCCCGCACCGGGAGGCACCACGGCGGTGAGAGGAGTGGTGAGGATTTCTGATGACGACATCAAATTAAGGAAGTGCCGATCTGCTTCGCAGAGCCCAGGAAAACAATACAACACTATTTTCTCAGCAGTGGCTGAACTGTTTGTTCTGAAACTTTAGGGTTTCATAAACGAGGTAATGACGCAGATACACACACAAACGCAGCGTTAATTGGAGCTTCCGGTCTATGTGGCCTTTAAAATCACTGATTTTTTCTGTGGACTTTGGTGTGGGAGAGTGAGTGCTTTACAAAGTCAGTCTAACAGTGAGATAAAGACGTGAACTTGTGACGTAGATATCGTAGACTTAAACTGACGTAGTTTTTATTTGGAGAGTCTTGAGTCTCAGCAGCAGGGGGCGCTCACAGTGCAGTGAGTGCTGATTGTGTGTCAGTTCTGTGGTGGTGTATATTTTTGTATTTTTAACTCTTTTGTCGTTACAGTGGAAAAACTTTGGACTGGCTTTGTTATTTTGCATCTTACAGGTGTTATCATTTACCTGGTGAGTCACATTTTTATTGTTGTGTTTCTGATGTCAGTGTGAAGAACAGCCTCAGTGTGTGACATGAGTGTGTTTGTGTTTGCAGGTACAGTCTGTCGTACATCCCCTGTGTGAGGTTAGTCACTTTCATCTGATTTAATCTGATTTAATCTGAATGAGATTTGGTTTAAATGCTCTGTGTCTGATGCTGGTGTATGTGTGTGTGTTTGTGTTTGTAGAGAAGCCCTTTTAAAGATGTTGGCCACGTGTATGAAGTGAGTTGAAGCTTCAGGCTGGATGACGTGAAGGGGGCGGAGTCTCTTTACTGACGTGTCTGCTGCGACGCCCCCTGCTGTTCACACATGAAGACACATTTTACGTCTATTGCTGTTTCCTCTTCTTGTTTTTACCTCATTCTCTAAAAGAATCAGACATGACTGAGATTTAAGTCTGAGGGAAAAAAGTCTAACTTTAAAGATTCTAACTTTATTCTTAGAAAAGTCTGAACTCTGAGAGATTTAAGTCAGAATTCTGACGTTAGTAACAGATTAGAATCATGTTTTTTTCTCAGAAATTAGATTGAATTCTAACTTTAATCTCAGATTACTTAGAAAAAACTCCAGAACTCTTAACTTTAATCTCAGAAATCTGATTTATAATATTTTATAGAGTTTTGAAGATTAAGAATATTAAAGTCTGAATTGTGCGGTTTGTATTGTCGTTAGAAATCTGAGATTAGATTCAGAGTTCTGATTTAATCTCCAATTTCTGGGTGGAAAAAGTACTCTGAGAGATTCAAGACAGACATTTGTGAGATTATGATTCTGTTTTTTTTCTCAGATTCTGACTTTGATCTTCGAATTTTGGCTTTTTTAAATTACATTTGTAACATATGTAAATGTTTGTAATAAATAAATGTTAATGTTTTATCTCTTTTTATCGTCTAATCTGTGTTGACGCTGATATGCAGCGCCTCAAAGCTCCGCCCACAAAACACAAGTGTTTCCTCTCCGTCCGTCACTTTTCAGACAAATGTGTTTGAAATGAAGGCGGAGTCACAGACAGAAAGTTTGTTTGTTCATAAAACAAAAATAAAAATGATCAAAATGCATTTTAAAAGTTTAAAGAACATTTTTACTTTCTATCACAATAATATTGTAAAATATTTGACACAAACTTAGAATTGATTCACTTTTTTCAATTCGCTATTTATTGACTTTTTACAACTTTAAAATACACACAATATGATTGACCACAAGAACTAATACACACAATCTTTTATTATCTTTCATTAAGACGACGACGCTGTCTGTGCCACATTAAAGCTGCAGTCAGTGATTTCCAGAAAGTTAATATCTGCACAGTTGCCACGGAAACCATTGTTTAGAACTGTGAATAACATCACACGAGTTGATGTTTTGGGTAATGTTAGGCAACAAGGACAGGATTACACTAAAGAAACTTGTTTTTGTAAGAAAACTACTCAAAATTCATTGTGTGAGAAGAGAAAAGAGAAATTACATAACACCACCTGCTTCTACACGACCTGAAAATAATGTAAAAACACTAAAATTCCTACTAAAGACGATGAAATGAAGAAAAGAAAGAAGAGCAGCTGTGAGGCTGCAGTACCACTGGCAGACACAGGGGGAGACAGAGAGCAGGACTGTTGATACCAGAGAGTTGACGTTAATATTCTGTACAAACACGGACTCAGAGATATTTACCAACGTTTGCTCACACTAAAGTGACCGTGTTTGGCTTAAACCTCATGTTGAATCATTGAAATGTGTCAGTGACGGTCAGTGACACACATTTCTGTGAGGAAACAAAGTCAGAAGACACATTTTTATCCCTTTTTAAGACCTTCTTCACCTCTGTCCTCATCAGCGATGTCTCCTCAGGGAAAACTGACGTCGCAGTGTGTGCTCCTCCTTGTCCTTGGAGATCGGTCCGTCCACAGACTTCCTTCTCACCTGACACGATGATGCTGCTGCTGCTGTTGCTGCTGCTGCTGCTGCTGCTGCCTTCACATGACTGCTGCTGCTGCTGCTGCGAGGCCGACACGCCTCTAACCTACGAACCACCTTCACCAACCAATCAGAGATAAGTTAGTTTAAACCTGAGAGACAAACACGGTGGACCACTGCAACATGAAAGTCAACCACAGACTTGTTAGTGAATCTAAGGACTTTTTAACTTGTTTCTGGTCATTAAAGCTTAAAATAAACTTGTTTGATCTTTTGTCAAATGTACAGATTACAGCAGTAAATGAGTGAGGTTTTGCAGCAGTTTCACCTCTTTGTGGTAATGATGTGAACAGTTAAACTCCTGAGTTTCTTCTCTCTGACGCACGTCATCATAACAACCGTCGTCTGTTCTGTTCTGAAAAACAGAGAAAATTATTTTAATACCATAATAACTATTGTAATTTTTTTTTTCATTCATGACTTGAGGGGACAAGGCATTGACTTACATTCATTTTCTGGAGACTTACTCTAACCTTAACCACAATTACTACTGACCTAATCCTAACCCCGACCCGAACCTCAACCTTACCTTAAAACATATCTTCACCTTAAAATGTAGTAATTTTCATTGTGGGGACTTGATTTTGTCCCCACAAGGAAGACAAGTCCCCATAATGTGACTGTGGAAACAGGTTTAGGTCCCCACAACATTAGTAATACCTGGACACACATTACACACACACACACACACACACCGTGCTGGTCCTGTGTTCACGCACACACAGTCTCCTCTCCAGCGCCTCCGTGAGTTCAGGGATGGTAGTGATGCGTTTCTCCGTCATGGCCAACTTTGGTCGACTGTCATCGGAGGAGGAGGAGCGTCGAGCTCTCTGGTGACCTCTGACCTCCACCTTCTCCTCTCTGCTGCTCATGGCGGCTGTGTGGAGTCTGTTCAACCTCATGGTGTCTAACTGTGACTGTGAAGGATAACAAGAGGAGGAAGAAGAAGAGTAGGAGGTAGGAAAATGAGAGGAATGGGAGGAGGAAGGAGAAGATGAAGAGGAAGTAGGAGAAGAGGAGGAGGACGTGAAGAAGAGGGGGAGGAAGTTGAAGGAAAAGGAGGAGGAAGAGGAGAGGAGGAGGAAGGAGAAGAAGAGGAGGAGGATGGAGGAGAAGAGGAAGTAGAAGTAGAAGAAGAAAAGCCAGGATGTCATGATTTGGTAACCTAATAAAGTTTCTTCATAGTCCAAATATTAATAAGATAGTAGGTTATAATAGTTGCTGAATCCTCACCACAGTGGGCAGTGACGCTCTCCTCTCGACGTGACTCTTGGACGCTCTCTTGAAACTGCGTTTCCTGTCTCGAGAGTGTCCGCCCTCAGCGCCGTGACCCCAGTAACTGCTCATCCACTTAGTGAAGTTTCCGTCGTCGTCCTCATCGTTGTCCATGGTGAAGGCAGGGAGAAGCCTGAGAGACATGATGGTGGACCTGCTCTCTGCGACTGTGTGACTGTGTGAGTGAGTGAGTGAGTGACGACCTCTGTCCCTCCACACAGACATGAGTGAGTGAGTGACCTCACTTCCTGGATCATCTACAAACAAACTGCTGTTTGTCTGTTTTACATCCAGACATTAAACATGACAATCTACTGTGTGTGTGTGTGACCTGTGCTTTCATTGTTTCCATCACAGTGACTCAGGCCTCGAGGCCTCAGGCAGACGAGTGAAAACTCCGATACTTTCCACTCACTGACTCCATCAAAGGTGTCGATAAATATGGAGTGAGCCGTGAATGAGTGAAGCTGCAGGGACGAAATTCACTCTGTCACACTGCAAAATATTGATCTTCAACTAAATAAAATCTGCTTTGTCTCTGGGAAATGATGAGGTTTTTTCTTTACTTAAAAACATCAAAAAATCTAACTTTGTCTTAATAACATTACAGCTACAACACATACAGATAAATATAGATACATACAGATAAATATAGATACATACAGATAAATATAGATACATACAGATAAATATAGATACATATAGATACATACAGATAAATATAGATAAATACAGATAAATATAGATACATACAGATAAATATAGATACATACAGATAAATATAGATAAATACAGATAAATATAGATACATATAGATACATACAGATAAATATAGATAAATACAGATAAATATAGATAAATACAGATAAATATAGATACATATAGATACATACAGATAAATATAGATAAATACAGATAAATATAGATACATACAGATAAATATAGATAAATACAGATACATACAGATAAATAAAGATAAATACAGATAAATATAGATACATACAGCTACATATAGATACATACAGATAAATATAGATAAATACAGATAAATATAGATAAATACAGTTAAATATAGAGACATACAGATAAATATAGAGACATACAGATAAATATAAATAAATACAGATAAATATAGATACATACAGCTACATATAGATACATACAGATAAATATAGATAAATACAGATAAATATAGATAAATACAGTTAAATATAGAGACATACAGATAAATATAGAGACATACAGATAAATATAAATAAATACAGATAAATATAGAGACATACAGATAAATATAGAGACATACAGATAAATATAAATAAATACAGATAAATATAGATACATACAGATAAATATAGAGACATACAGATAAATATAAATAAATACAGATAAATATAGATACATACAGCTACATATAGATACATACAGATAAATATAGATAAATACAGATAAATATAGAGACATACAGATAAATATAGAGACATACAGATAAATATAAATAAATACAGATAAATATAGATACATACAGATAAATACAGATAAATACAGATGTCTTTGAAAAGACTCACTTTCAGAGACGGTCGCCTCAGGCTGAACTCAAATATCTGCTCACAAATGGAACACAGGATTTATTCTCCTTATTAGAAGAGAATAAATCACCCAAATGTTTGTTAAAACAATGTGTTCAATTTAGTTTGAATAAACTCAATAAACTTAATTTGCTAATGATATTCAAACCAAACTTTGTGACTATATTATTTATTAACTTAATTACATACATGAATGATTGAGTTACATAATTACAGAACTCGATAACACAGGTTAATAACAGTGAGCAGCACAGGACAACAGGCTTAGAAAGCATAGAAAGTATGTAAGATAAGATAAAATAAGACAAGACAAGACAAGATAAGATCCCTGCTGATGGTTTTTTTTCCCCACTTATTGACATGTTTATTTTTGGAATAAATTACATCCCAGCTTTGTCTTCTTAGACAATATTTTTACTAAACAAACACAAACGATGACGTAAACATATTGTTCAGAGGCACTTACAGTGGTATAAGTATAATAATATCCTGTAATGTACTGTAAAATAATATATGTTAAGTTGTTGTTTTATTTGCTGTTCTTCAAATTAACTTTTCAGAAATGTTTGTTTCACTTTTCAGTTATTCAATTAACTAAAGAGTTATGTAAAATGTAATATGTGTTTATTGTGTCTATTATGTATGTTATAATGTATAATAGATGCATTATTTAATTATATAATGTATAATTATAATTTAAAAAATAAACATGTATTATTGACTTTGGACAAAGTACAACATAGTTATTAGTATGTCTATTAGTAATAATATTATTAGTAATAGTCATTATTAGTGTGATGATAATAACATACTGTGATACTAGTAGTAATGCTAATAGTGATAGTAATATAAATGCTAATACTGAAGCTAATATGAATCGTAACAGTAATACTTTGCAGTATTTGTAATAGTAAGCGTAAAAGCAATACTATAATAATGAATTGCGGTGGGTTTTTAATCTTTTATTTTATTTTTTTTATTACAAAATATCATGGCGAACTACAACTACATGGAGCCGTTGGTGTTTCCGCCAATATCCCATGATTCCTTGCTGTGCTCGTGGTTTGACCTCTGGAGGAAGTGTACTGTGTGTGTGTGTTGCTCTGCTGCTCACGCTGTCCGGAGCTGCTACGGGCTAAGCTAACAGCTAACCACCGCTCGGTCTGTTCTGATCATGGCTGCCTCAAAGCCAGTCGAGCCGCAGTCCGGGAGCGGACTCCCCCGCTGGCAGCTGGCCCTGTTAGTCGGGGCGCCCATAGTGCTGGGAGTGGGGGCGGTGTACTTGTGGAACCGCAGCAGGACGAAGCCGGGCAAAGGCACCGGGGAGCGGAAAACTCCCGAAGGTAGCGCGAGCCCCGTGCAGCAGGGCCAGGACGGCGAGGCTCCGCGAGCCAACAGCGAACCGGAGAAAACGGTGAGGCTTGCCTGTGACACTCAGCCACTCAACGGGCATGAGCATTAGCATGGTGCACTATCGTTGCCGTGGTTTATTTACGCTGTGTCATTCATGTGAGACAACAGTCAAGGACAACAGAAGTGACAGACACTGTCACTGACAGCTACCTTCACCAGAGCAGGGCCGACAGTAGCCGAGGACAGCCGAGAGGAGCCGAGGACGGCCGAGGACAGCCGGCGAACCCTGGTGATTAGCCAGTGTTAGCTGCTAACTAGCTGTCTCGTAGCTGCTAGGTTAGCTCGTTGAAAATCGCCTCATCACTAACGCGCAAAATCTTTAAACAAAATATAACAAATGTTAGCGATTATGATGTTATAATGCAGCGCGACGCCAGATTATGGCATGAGGTTTTATTCAGATATGTCAATATAAAGCATCTGAAAATAAATGAATAAGATACGAGGTTAGTAAATGATTAAAACAAGTACTACACATTTGCTACATCACATACAAATACACAGGTTTAACAGGTTCATTTAAACTGGTTTGCAACTAAAATGTGATTTTATTATTGATCTTTTATGTAGGGTGGGTCAAAATTAATGTGCTGATATATCGTCGTCCTTCCTTCCATCTAAGGTAAACAGTCACTGCAAGTTTCTGTCGCCGGGCATCACTACCGTTAATATCACGATACAACGATTCTGTGATAATCAATATAATGTGAGACAATCATATAGCGATACATCATGATATCTGTCAAAGTGAAGAAAACAATGTGTGTGAAAAGTTAAAAGTGCACGATTTCTCTATTCATAACATAGAAAACAAAGGTCTTAAGTCTATGAACTGAACGTGGATGGAGCATTTTTTAACGTATCGATTATCATATCGCACGAAGAAGGACAACGATTTATATCACCAAATCAATATTTTGGCCCACCTCTACTACGCCGTCTGTGTGCGTTAAATACCAAGTTGTTTATCGACTGGTATTGTTAACAATGACTGGCCTGAGATACGTTTGTGTCCGTGGTTTTCACAAGACTTCTTAACTGAAACATGGTGAGCGATGTAAAATGGAACACAGCATTATTTTGAACAAAATGGGGAACCTGCGATTAAATTCATGTCACATGGATGCTTGTGGTTTTTAGGCAGACACAGAATAAGAGGATAGGGTGAGGCATTCCCAAATGATATACACTAATATTTAAAAAATAAAGTTAATTATATGTCATTATATAATTATAATAAGTCAGTTTGATGTATTCCTTGGCAAATGTGAGAATTTCACTTCTTTGACTGTTAAAGTGAACATGTCGCTGTTTTCCTCTTGCACGTAGAGCCCACTGGATCGAGCCCAGTCAGCAAAGAACAAGGGCAACAAGTACTTCAAAGCTGGCAAGTATGAGAACGCCATCCAGTGCTACACAGAGGCCATCGCCCTCTGCCCCACAGAGCAGAAGTCTGATCTGTCAACATTTTACCAGAACAGAGCAGCAGCCTACGAACAGCAGGTTGGCAACATCTTCTGTCTGTCTATGTTTGAGTGAAGCTTACTATTGTATGTCAAAATCCCATGTGTGTTTTTCTTACACCTGGATACATTATCAGTGTGTGACAGGTGTGTCCATGATCTGCTGCATCTGTCGTTCTTGATTCTTTGATGCATCGTTATTCTCTGTAACAAGTAGGGCTGGGCAATATCAATAGAGAAACCGTTTAATAAGATGTTCAATAAAGTCACTCAACTTTGTTAGGAAAAAAAAAAGCAAGCGCTAGAAAAATAGAACAAGCAGGTTTGGTTGCATGAACAAACTCCTCGTAACCAAGTAGCTACCATGTTTGCAACCTGTAGCGTGGCCAAGGCCTCTGGAGTGGCAGTCAAACAGCCAATCACTGAACAACTGTCATGGTTGGTTTTGTCGTCCTCTTCCTCGTGTCTCACTCACAACATTAGTGAGTGAGAAGAGGTGAGAATGAGTGCTGAAAGTGAGGAGATTATTAATAAAAGGACACACGACCTCACCAATGTGGCAGTTTATTGGTTATTTTAAGTTTGATCACATATGCAAGCCGACCGTCTCCGCCAAGAGTGGAAATACAACAAACTTATTCTACCATCTCTATCACTCACACCCTTTTGGATTACACACGTTGTACAACACGGCCATCAACATCATCTGCTGTTACATGTGGAGATACACAGACCGCCCTGTTGAGGTACACTGTAACATTGCTGATGATAAAACATCTAAACATTACAAAGATGTAACTGAGGCACTGGCTTATTATATAGCCAATGACATGCTTTCATTCAGTTTAGAATTAAGTTTTTCTCCATTTTAAATAGGTCATAAAAAATTATCAATAATTATCGATATTGGTCAATGTGAACTAGTTATATCATGATATGCCCTACTCCGTGGGGGGGCGAGTGGTCCCAGACTGAGGAGATATGAAACTACGACTGGTTGCAGAATCTCGTCTTAATATCTCTCTGCATTGAGATTGACTCCACTAGAGCTGCAACTAACGATTATTTTCATAATCCATTAATCTGTCGATTATTTTCTCGATTAATCGCTTGGTCCATAAAATATCAGAAAACCTTAAAAAATGTTGATCGTTGTTCATCAAACCTGGAAATGATGATGTTCTCAAATGTCTTGTTTTGTCCACAAACCAAAATGATTAACTTTTAATGATTTCCAGAGTAAAGCAGAGCAAAGCATATATTCACATTTAAGAACCTTCAATCAGATATCTTGTTTTAATCATGAAAAAGGCTTCAAACTGATTAATCGATTATCAACAGAGTTGTCGATTAATTTAGTAATCGATTAAGAAACGATTAATCGTTTCAGCTCCAGACTCCACTGATGACAAGTTTCTGCAGTGAGGGAGATGCCGCACAAGAGTCAATAGCGGAACAAGCTGTTTGGCATTGGCAGAGAAGACCTTTTAACCATTTAAAAGACAAATAAACGGTCTTTCCAAGGGTATAAGTCTCACTGCCAAGAAGCATTGTTACAACAAAGTAATAATCCACCAAACACAAATTTATTTTTGTGCTATGTTTAGATAGTGTCATATGTGACAGATATAAACGGTGAATCTGTCAAAGATGTTTTCACTTTCTGTTTTGCTCTGTCATGTGTGTCACAGAAAACAGGTGTGACCCTCTGATAAACTGATAACGCAGTGTTTGAAAAAAAAAAAAAAAGAAGACGATGCAGATGCCTCTGATCTCTGAAGAGCTGGTCTCTGGGTTCAGGTGCCTGTTGAGGGAAATCCATTTGTTCTTAAATGAACTGGGTTAACCTCCTCGTCGTCCTCTCACAGCCTGAAGGGAGAGCATCAGCTCCTGCAGAGAACAGTGGTTACACTTGTTTTGGTTAATGTGTAGCAACACATTCTCCAATCCTTTCACCATCATGTTTGACTAGACTGTGAGCAAAAGGTGTTATGTTGAAACTTTGTTTGAACAGTAAACTCACATACTGTTTTATGGTTTGCCCCTCTGGTTAAAAGTGTTCTTGTTTAAAGAGTAGTTTTACATATTGAGCTTTAGATATAAAGATCACTTTATAATGAAAACTAAATTTATCATCAAACTTATTAAATAATAGATTTCTGGGGTGTTTTTTATACATATGTATGTATGCATATGTGTATATGTGTATATATACAGTGGTGTGAAAAGGTGTTTGCCCCTGGTTTTTAAATTAAGGTTTTTAATTATTAAGGCAGGGGAAAAAAATCTAAACCTACATGGCCCTGTGTGAAAAAGTGTTTGCCCCCGAAACCTAATAACTGGTTGGGCCGCCCTTTGCAGCAACAACTGCAATCAAACGTTTGCAATAACTTGCAATGAGTCTTTTACAATGCTGTGGAGGAATTTTGGCCCACTCATCTTTGCAGAATTGTTGTAATTCAGCCACATTAGAGGGTTTTCGGGCATGAGAATCGCCTTTTTAAGGTCATGCCACAGCATCTCAATAGGATTGAGGTCAGGACTTTGACTAGGCCACTCCAAAGTCTATATTTTGTTTTTCTTTAGCCATTCAGAAGTGGACTTGCTGGTGTGCTTCAGATCATTGTCCTGCTGCAGAACCCAAGTTCGCTTCAGCCTGAGGTCACAAACAGATGGCCGCACATTATCCTTCAGGATTTTTTGGTAGACAGCCTGAAGCAGCAAAACAGCCCCACTCCATCACACTACCACCACCATATTTGACTGTTGGTATGATGTTCTTTTTCTGAAATGTGGTGTTACTTTTACGCCAGATGTAATGGGACACACCTTCCAAAAAGTTCAATTTTGTCTCGTCAGTCCAGAGTATTTCCCAAAAGTCTTGGGGATCATCAAGATGTTTTTTGGCAAAATTGAGACAAGCCTTAATATTCTTTTTTCCCAACAGTGGTTTTCGTCTTAGAACTCTGCCATGCAGGCCATTTCTGCCCAGTCTCTTTCTTATGGTGGAGTCATGAACACTGACCTTAGGGTAAAGTGAGGCCTGCAGTTCTTTAGATGTTGTTCTGGGTTCTTTTGTGACCTCTTAGATGAGTCGTCACTGCGCTATTGGGGTAATTCTTGTCCACTGGCCACTCATGGGAAGGTTGCCCACTGTTCCATGTTTTCTCCATTTGTGAATAATGGCCCTCATCGTGGTTCACTAGAGTCCCAAAGCTTTAGAAAGGTCTTTGTAACCTTTTCCAGACCGATGGATGTCAATTACTTTGTTTCTCATTTGTTCCTGAATTGCTTTAGATCGCGGCATGATGTCTTCCTTTTTTGAGATCTTTTGGCCGACTTCACTTTGTCTGACAGGTTCTATTTAAGGTTTAGCAGTAATCAGGCCTGGGTGTGGCAAGTAAAATTTTCCAAAAATGTGACTAACCACAGTGACTTGATAGTTTTACAAGGGGGCAATTACTTTTTCACATGGGGCCATGTAGGTTTGGATAGTTTTTTCCCCATAATAAATAAAATCATCACTTAAAAACTGCATTTCGTGTTAACTTGGGCTATCTTTGTCTAATATTTAAATTTGTTTGATAATCTGAAACATTGAAGTGTGACAAACATGCAAAAAAATAAGAAATCAGGAAGGGGCAAACACTTTTTCACACCACTGTGTGTGAATATATATATACACACACATATATATGTATATATCGTTGTTGTTTTTCCTTTATTATTTGTTCTTTATAATATTCCTTAATTTAACTTGTATAAAAACATTAAACCTAAATAACTGCATTATATTCAAAATAATTTATATTACTACTGATTTGATTATAAATCTTGAACAACATTTGATGTTTTTTTCAGTGTAAGTGGACAGAGGTGGTGCAGGACTGCTCTCGGGCTGTGGAGATGAATCCACGCTACATCAAGGCTCTTTTCAGGAGAGCCAAAGCTCTGGAGAAACTTGACAACAACAAGGAGTGTCTCGAGGGTGAGGCGCTCGTCTTGCCTCTGATAAAGTCTGTTTGTTTTTTGAAGTGAAACTGAAAACTGTGTGATTCTAATTGTGAGTGGCTTTTGTTTTCGTGCAGATGTCACAGCGGTGTGTATTCTTGAAGCCTTCCAGAACCAGCAGAGCATGTTACTCGCAGACAAAGTTCTGAAGCTGCTGGGCAAAGAGAAGGCCAAAGAAAAGTACAAGGTATTTCTCTACAAAAGGAGACTGTTCTTGTTAGAGGGTGACAGATTTGTTTTTTTTATGGCTGATGCTGAGGCAGATTTTTAGAAATCCGACCAATAATTGATGCTGCTTTTTTTTTTTTTTTTTTTAATCCATCTGATAAAGTCTATAGAGAAAATCAGTGATTTTAACATCACAGCACACAGGAGTTGTTGATCCACTGATGCCTCCCTCACTAAGTTCTAATGTGTTAATTTGTAAAATTCTTTGTTTGAAATCCTACATTCCGACCTCGGTGACACAAAGTGACCACACTAGGCAGCAGTAGACCAGCAGCTCCTGTGTCCCCGCCAGCTAAAATCACTGATGTTCTCTATGAACTTTGGTGTGGGAGAGTGAGTGTTAATATCTTAAGTTCAGTAACCAGTTATTGAGCAAACCCATGGTCTGTTTCTTCAATCTACATTTCTTGCACTGCAATTATGTACAGTATGTTTAATAAAAAATAATTATAAAGTAGATATTAAATACATAAAACAAAATAAAGTTTCATAGAATAAGAAAGTGTCATTTGTAATTACTGGCTGTTATTGGCAAATATTGGTCTGATTCATCATCCTAAGCCATTAATCAGTTTACCTCTTTGTTTGTAGAACCGTGAGCCCATGATGCCGTCGCCTCAGTTCATCAAGTCGTACTTCAGCTCGTTCACAGACGACATCATCTCTCAGCCGCTGCAGAAAGGAGAGAAGAAGGACGAAGACAAGGACAACGAGGGCGAGACAGCCGAGGTGGCAGAGAGGTCAGACCTCTGAATATCTGCTGTTTTTAGTGTGAAAGAGGCTATAGTGCCACAAGTTTTATCACCTTATTTAAGTCTGTTTCCTATCTTTTTACCATATTTTAAGTGCATCCACAGCACATGCTCATAGTAATGTAGCCTCACTGTGACAGAGGACTGACCGAAATCATCACCATCCTTTATTTTTTTATATATTTTTTTTTAGCTCTGGCTACCTGAAGGCGAAGCAGTACATGGAGGAGGAGAACTACGACAAAATCATCAGCGAATGCACCAAGGAGATCGAGTCAGGCGGTCGTTACACTGCCGAGGCCCTGCTGCTGCGCGCCACCTTCTTCCTGCTGATCGGAAATGCCACTGGTGCTCAACCTGATTTAGACCGAGTCATCAACATGCAGGATGCCAATGTGAAGGTCAGTGTCGTTTATATGTTTTGAGATGTAGTGTAGAAGACATAATAAACAAGTAAACAACTATCTGCAAGACCAGCAGATGTGTGGCTTCACACTGATGAGTCCTGGTATTTTGTTGATTACAGAGCAGGATTTAAAGGTATATTATGGTGTTATCAAAGGTAAACACAGAGTAAAACAGAGCAGCAGCTTCATTTCAGTGAGAAAGTCACTGCAGGAAAAATTGACAGATAATCGGTAAAAAGTTGAGTAGCGGCCCTGGTAGTTTACCATAAACAAATACTGCTTTTCCACTACATGGTCCTGCCACACCTAGCCTCGTTATGGCACGGCTCGACTCTACATGTTTTGGTTGGTTTTCCATTACAGTGGCTCCTCCTCAACGTGGGCAGAGTCATCACTGCACGGCTGCGTGAAACTGGTGACGTGGTTTTCACAAACACAAACTACTTGTAAAGCAGTTGTTTGGGTGAAAGTGAATCATTAAAAAGATTTGTTCACAGATTTCAGTTCAGTTCAGTTCACTGAACTGAAATACCACTGAACATGGTTAGGGATGTCCCAGATCCGATATTGATGTCGGATATCGGTCCGATATCAGCCAAAAAGAGTATCGGATTATATCGGAGTGCCTCTAAAATCAACGATATAAGCGCTCCGATACAACAGTCCATTCCGCTCCAGCACTTCTATCCAGCAGCGCCTGTTGTGATCACGTGGGCTCTGCGTGTTGGATGCATGTAGATCACATAATCACAACAACAGAGTGTGTGTGTGTAACTGCTATTTCAGAGGTTAAACATTTTTCTTTAACCTCTGAAATCAGAGGCTAAATCAGAGCGCAAGCTAGCCGTTAGCACCACGCTAGCTCATCCTAAGGCGTTTTAAATGTGTCCTGAAGTTCCACACACGGAACTAAGTACGTCTGTGGGGCCGGTCCCCGGGCTCCGGGTTTACCTGCGGGACGAATCACTCACCCTGTGTGGGTTGGGCTAATCCAAAATAGTGAAAACAAGGGGGGGTGTTCTCTGAAGACACGCTGTTACCTGTGAAACACGGGGGCTCTGAAAACATCCCCATTAGCACTTGGTACTTTCCTCCTGATGAAATTAACCATAGACTGTATGAAATTAACATGGAAAGAAATCCAATATTCTTATGTTGAAGGTTAAAATTGATGTAACCCATTGGTTAATAATAAATGGGTCAGTTTTTCTCATACCTACTGTTGCTGACTATTGTTCTCTGTTTAAGTAATATCACTTGATCAAGCCTATTCTAACATTCCACACTACAAAATAAGTCATTAAAGTATGTATGATTCGTTCTGATATCGGATCGATATTGGTATCAGTCAATACTTAAGACTGCAATATCGGTATCGTATCGGAAGTGAAAAAGTTATATCGGGACATTCCTAAACGTGGTCACGATGGCCAGCTTTCAGCAGTGCTGTCTCTACATACACCAGACTCCTCTGTTAAATATTGACATTTAGTTTCCTTTGCTAAATGTTGGAGATTAACGCATGTTTTCAGGATTTGTAAGTCTTTTTAACTGATCTACAGTTGGACATTGTTGCTCATGACTCTTCAGTGACGACACTCTCTGACCAATCAGTGGCCAGCAGTTTGTTGACGTCACATTTTAGTATCGGCTCAGCTGAACCTCAGAACAGGAACTAAAAAAACAGCAGATACTATCATGGAAAAGAAAAAAAAACATGCCAATTCAAGTCGTTCTGGGACGACTGGTGGTGGAAAAGCACCAATAAGTAAGAATAAAAGCCTCAGAATGAAGAGAGTCTCTCTTTTTTTTCCCACAGCTACGAGCAAACGCGTTGATCAAGCGCGGCAGCATGTACATGCAGCAGCAGCAGCCCATGCTCTCCACACAGGACTTCAACATGGCCGCCGAGATCGACACACGAAACCCTGACGTGTATCACCACCGAGGACAGGTAAGAAGGTCGCGTAGTGTCTTCACGATGTTTAATACGAGTGTTTCCGCTGCTCATCAGGAGGCGTCTCCACAACTGTAACGGATGTGATTTTGATTTACAGCAAAAAAGCAGTAGAGAGAGGATTCTTTTTTAAATTATTATAATTATTGTTATTTCCCACCATCAGCTGAAGATCCTGCTGGACCAAGTGGACGAGGCGGTGGGAGACTTTGACGAGTGCATCGTCCTCAGACCTGACTCTGCTCTGGCTCAGGCACAGAAATGTTTCGCTCTCGTAAGTAACTGTAATCTCAATGAGAAGAAAATAATAATCACTGTTAGGACCGTGTGATATGTCTTATAAATAATCTGTATAAATTGTTGTACTTTATATTCCCGAAATAAGAGATAAATGTGGATATAAAGCTGCACACAGGTTGTTTATCTGTGACAATACACTGTAAATGCACTCTAAAATACACTGTAAATACACTCTACAATACACTGTAAATGTACTCTAAAATACACTAAATACACTGTAAAAGCACTCTGAAATACACTAAATACACTGTAAGTGCACTCTAAAATACACTGTAAATGCACCCTAAAATAGACTAAATACACTGTAAAATAAAGTACAATCTACTGTTTATGATCTGTATTGCATCTGTATTGATCTTAAAATATATATATATATATGTATGTATGTGTATATATATATATATATATATATATATACTGTACATATGTACAAATATATATATAATATAAAATATAATATAACTTATTACCAACCTACCCTAAATCCTGGGTTCAATCTTAACCTACACTAAATCTCAACTTTGTTTTAAAAGCAATCTTAAACAAGGCAGTCAGAGATGGCAGACTTCACCCCAGTCACCCAACAAGCCTCTGTCGGTCTCTTATTGGCAAGTGCAAGTGCGGAAGCACAAACAGACACACAGAGCCACTAAACTAACTTCAATCTAAACCTTTATTTCAACTTAACCTTACCTTAACCCTAAATCATAATTTTAAACTAACTTAATCTAAAGTTTAAAGCTTCCCTCCAATCTAAACTTCCCCTAAATCCCCTAAACCAATCTTAAACTATTTTAATCTTAAAATCCTAATCTGACTTAATTTAACAATTTTAAACTAAAATTACAAATAATTGGGCTTCAAATTTAAGATGTTATTAAATTACTTTTTTTTATATATATAGTTTTGTCAATTCCATGTATTTTGTAATCAATACTACATCTACTGGTAAATTATTTGCCACGTACTGTAGTAATATCATTTCTACCAAATACAGTGATTGATCTGGGTAGACATGTTGGACTGCTATTATTTTGAACACAACTGTATTTATTCAATATAATAACTATGACGATTATCAGTGCAACAGCCTTTTAAAACCAGGAAAGGTCATCACAGATACAAAATGTGAGAACAGATCTTGTCTCATGTCAACATATAGATATAATATCCATATCTTGATCAGACGTAGCATCAGCAGTCATGTCAGGTACAGATTGATTTTTAGCTGCTAAGTCTCATTATTTGATGTTTTTGTGTCGTCCAGTACAGACAAGCTTATACTGGAAACAACCCGTCACAAGTCCAGACGGCCATGGACGGCTTTGAGGACGTCATCAGGAGGTTTCCAAAGTGTGCAGAGGGCTACGCTCTTTATGCTCAGGTACTGCGTCACTGACGTCCACTTGGGTCAAACACAATCTGCTTTTTCAGACGTTTGTGCTGATGATGTTGGTTTTTCTCTGCGTGTCCTTTCCAGGCTCTGACTGACCAGCAACAGTTTGGAAAGGCAGACGAGATGTACGACAAGTGTATCGAACTGGAACCAGATAACGCTACCACATATGTCCACAAGGGGTAGGCAGCCATTTTTGCCCTTCAATTAATCTGCAGATTATATTCTGGATAAATTACAGCATTGTTGAATCCAATAAAAATCAAAACTGTAAATGTCAACATCCTCAAACCTGTTGTGTTGAAACATGTTATACATATAGATTATTATATTTTCAATGACAACACATTTACATTTCATCCTTATATTTATTTAAATTTTTTATTTTGTGTATTTTTTTAATGATTTCAATTTAGTCATACAGGAGCAGAGACATCAGAACATATTCACATTTTTAGCTACAATAACTTAACTGAAGTTTGTGAACAGAAAATTCAAACATTTCTCTCTTTTTCCTCCTTTTATTATGAATATCCTCTGTTTTCATCACATATATCTTTGTAAATGGAATATTGAGCAGTCAATAACACACAGAAGGAGAAACGATGGGTAACATAAAAAAATAAAACTAAATGAAAATAATGTTTAGCTTTAGCTGTGCACTTTTAAATGTACATACTTTAAAAAGGATCATTGAAGTTTTTTTGAAGTGTGGTTATATGAGGTAGTGAAACGATCAGCGATGACTGTGCTGTGAGCGCCTCCTGCTGCTGAGTGCTTTACAAACTTCAGTTTCCTGTTGGAAAAGTCTGTCTAAAAGTAAGAGTTCGGGTTAAAGTAATTCATTTCAAAACAAGTTTTCTGGTTTTTCAGTTTCTTAAATGTGAATATTTTCTGGTTTCTTTACTCCGTAAAACACAGAAATCATGAAAACTGAATCAGTTTAGTTTGTGGACAAAACAAGACATTTTTCAACATTTTATGAACCAAACCCTTTTATTTGATGGTTGTTTACAGCCTCTGTGTCTCAGGACGGGACTGTCCTGTTTATGTGTTGTTGATTCATGTTAATAGTAGCTGCTGTTAATGGTTGTTTTGTGTGTTTTACAGGTTATTACAGCTTCAGTGGAAACAGGACCTGGACTTGGGTCTGGAGCTCATCAGTAAGGCCATTGAAATAGACAACAAGTGTGACTTTGCTTATGAAACTATGGGAACCATTGAAGTGCAGAGGTACACGGCCAACACTGAAATCCACACGTCATAAGATCACTTTTCTTCTTAAAGTGCCGATCACTAACAGGATGTCATCTTTATCTTTTTGTTTTCAGGGGGAATTTGGACAAGGCCATAGAGATGTTCAACAAGGCCATTAACTTGGCCAAGTCAGAGATGGAGATGGCTCATTTGTACTCGCTGTGTGACGCAGCGTACGCGCAGACAGAAGTTGCCAGGAAGTACGGCCTGAAACCGCCAACACTGTAACTCTTTCAGTCCATCGCCAACCTCAGTCTGCATCGCTTAAACACACCGACTGTGTTCAAACGTAACTGTCTGACTCACTTTGACCTGTAGACTAAAAACACACAGTACTTAAATGTGGAAATGCAAGAGCCCTGACATAGATATATATATAATTTACACACACACACACACACACACACACAGTTTTCATACCATTAAAAAGGTTTGTTGTGAAGGAGCTGAAGAATTTTCTCAAACTAAATTGTCCAAATCATAGACTGTATATAAAGCCAGACGTAGTCTTCTGCTTGAAAAAAGTGAAGCCAATGAAGTAGGACAGGAGTAGTTGTTGGCCACAAGGGGGGTGACTGCTGGTTTGAAACAGAACTTGGTTTGAGTAGAGGTTGATAAGAAAATGAGCCACTATTGAAGTTTGTAAACCACTCACTCTCCCACACCAAAGTCCATAGAGGAAATCAGTGATTTTAGCTGGCAGGGACACAGGAGCTGCTGGTCTACTGCTGCCTCGTGTGGTCACTTTGCGTCACTGAGGCCAATATGAATGATGTTTTTCAAACCCAGAAAATTCCAAAATACTTGTGAACTTAATGATGGAGGCAGCAGTGGATCAACAACTCCTGTGTGCCCGCCAGCTAAAATCACTGATTTTCTCTATGGACTTGAGAGTGAGTGGTTTACAAACTTCAGTAACCAGTAATTGAACCACACTAATGGTCCGTCTCTCCAATATACAGTATTTTCAATAAAAATGATGAAGTACATAATAAATTCATGAAACAAGTCATCAAAAACTAAAAGAAATATACTTTTGGATGAAAACAATGATTCAACGACTTTGTGACGTTTATCACGTTTCTGAGAACAAATCAAATATCAGCCTTATTAATGTCTACCTCTATTAATAAATATAGAGCATGATGTCAGTTTTGTCAATTATATGTACTTTGTCATCTATTTTCCTCTAAATGTGAACATGAGTGGACACCCGTGTGATTGACAGCTGGTATCTGGTTAAATGTTTTTTTTAAAGCAAAAAAAAAACCTGACAGTGACCAGGAAATTGGGAATCGCAAGGCTTCAAAATGACATTTTCGATTTGCAGCCACAAGACTATGTCCATGTTTGATTATACAGTCTGTAATCCCTAATCCCAACACAGTCACAAGGTGATGGTTCACGTGTGGTTCTATGAGGTACTGACCAGTGCTGTAAGATTCTGTGAAAACAACTCGCTCCACTGGTTTCAAACTGGTTTTGCGTAGAAGTCGATGAGAAAAACCACTCACTCTCCCACACCAAAGTCCATAGAGAAAATCAGTGATTTTTAGATCACAGGGACACAGGAGCTGCTGGTCCTCTGCTGCCTCGTGTGGTCACTTTGTGTCACTGAAGTAAATCTGAACAGGGGATTTTTACGCCTAAATTGACAAATTAAGACATTTGAACTTAGTGATGAAGGCAGCAGTGGATCAACAATTCCTGTATGCTGTGATATTAAAATCACTGATTTTCTCTATGGACTTTGGTGTGGGAGAGTGAGTGGTTTATAAACTTCAGTTTCCTGTTGGAAATGTCTGACCGTGAGATAAAGACGTGAACATGTTCTTAAAGACATTGTAGACTTAAACTGACGCAGATTTTATTAAAGTAACACAAAGTAGGATTTGCTCCAGGGGTCCCCCTGCTGTTCGGAAACGGTAACTGTCGTAAATGACAAGTTCAGACCACGTACAGCAGCCTGTGTTGGAGCATGTTATACTAATATGGTTACATTATTTGATTTTACAACATATCAGAAACAAAAACTAACCCTGGAGAAAAAGAACGACAGTTCTGTAGTTTGCGTAGCTTGTGTTTTCTGACCTGAATCCTGTAGTTCTGTCGTGCTAATTAAGGAGAAAACATAATTTAATGCGGTCTAAATCCTTCCTTGTGTTGCTTTAACAAAAGCGTGTATGCTTTTGTTTTGCAAATTCTAGGCACTGGGGGGACTTGTAGTCGGAACTTGGAATTTCCTATGCAGTTTGCGGTAAATCCGTCGTACACACATGTGCGCAAGATAGCAGGGATGAGCCGATACGTGGTATTGTCCGATACCACGTATTGTCCTGGTCTGAACGTATTGCACTGGTCTGAAATCACTGGCGCGGATATCGGAAACAGAAAAAAAGCTAAAGCCGATACAATCCTATTTATCGCATGTTTCACTGTTAACAGACTGTGACAATGTAAATAACAATCAGCAGCATTTTAGCTGAGTCATGTTGTCGGCTGTTGATTTCTTCTTTATGGGAGAATAATATTTAGAGAGTTATGTTTGTGAATTAGCTGTGATCCGCGCAAATGACCGTATCGGACTGGTATCGGTATTCATAGATACTCGATGTTGAGATATCAGTATCGGGTAGGGCTGAATTTGATTTGGAATAAACATCTACTTGCGATTATTTTGACAGGAATTGCGAGATATTGGAGGGAAAGGGTCATTTTTACATTTTCTACTGGAATGCAGCAATACCTCATACCACCACACTTAATTTAACATAAACACACCTTAATAATCAACTAGAACATCATTAAATCTTGTTTTTTCAAGTCCAAGCACACACACGGTGTATGACGGTGTTTTTGTTTAACTGTGTCAAATGAATGTGTGCTGATTCTGTGACATCTTGGACGTGTCCATGTCCAGCTACTTCCTCTTCCTCCTCCTCCTCATCATCAGTTCTGAATGCAGGATTAAACGTCATGTCGTGTGTGTGTTTGTCATGCTGGAGTTAATCCCAGAGTTAATGGGGCGACACAGGTTTCAAAGTGATTTCATTTTTCTTTAAAAAAAAAAAAAAGAACCTGGGATTGCTTGTTTTCTTTTTTATAACCTTTGTGCAGCATGTTGACTTTATAAATAAATGCAATGCTTGTGCTGTCTTGAACACTAGGAAACTAAAAGAATCTTATTTTATATCAAAGGGTTTGGCGAATGTGTTTGAAGGAGAAACATTCATTTTCTATTCTGTTGTGAACTGACATTGACTATTCTCATGCCATATTTGGTTTGATCAGACTTGTTTCCAGCCGATGTGCAGCTCTGAGAATCTCATGGTTCAGTGTGTGATTTGGTTTTGGAGCAGCATCTGAACACTGTACAAGAAAAAAAGTTGAGTTATTTTGTGTTAAAATTAGCAGAGAATGTACGGTGAAAGACTTTTCCCTGAATCACATGTGCTCACAATAAGAACCAAATCATACATTCCAGCTGTTGGTGACAAGATCTCGACAATAATTAAGGAAACGTGAAAAACGGAGCTGAAGCAGTTTATCCACAAACAAAAGTCCACTAAAAGTTTTGTCTGTTTGATAGAAAATCAGAGAAACGTGTAAAGTGACCAAAGTAAAAGACAAGATGATGAATTCTAATAAAGTTATAATTCCTGGAATGAATCACTGATCTGTGAGTTTCCTCTGTTTCTTTCTCTAACTCTGTGACATGGTTTTAAAGTGTGAATGTCCAGTCTGGTCAGTAGGGGGCAGTCAAGTAAAAGAAAAAGCTTCAGTTGAGGTGGACAGTACAAGCTTACAATTGTATCACCATTTTCCAGAATGATATTGCTACAGGGATAATTGTGATATTTAATAGAATTTTGTGTTTTAATGGGTAATGATGTATGATTCACATAATTATACATTAAACATAAAAAGCATTTATGATACAATCTGTAAATAAAAATAACACAAATGACTCGTTATAAATGGCAGGCCGCAGAAAATCAACTGGGGGCCCACAGGCTGCATGTTTCTACTGCAAATGAATTACTTTTATCCTGTAGTCATTTTTACTATTTAACGCATTTAAAGTAAATTGTGGCTTTGTTTTTTCATCCTAACATATGACATCCCAAACATAATTACATAATTATGAGTATTATATATATTACATTTCTGCCAAATAAAATAATTTGAATGTTAGACTCTGGCCCTAGGTCATTTGGCAGAAATGAAAGACAAAACAATTTTAACACGATTAGAAGAACAGGGTCAGCGCCACAGTTTTTTCTCTGTGGCCCCCACATCCCCTGGAAACGCCCCTTCTGTCAAACAACAAGCTCAACCCCTCGTGAATGAAATGACAGCCTGTCGTCGCGACACTCCGTGCGTGTTGACGGCACCTGACGTGACGTGTCTCCGTAAACACAACAATGGCGGACTCCGCTGAGGAAGCTCTTCAGGGCAGCTGGTGAGCGGATTTGTTCTCAAATTCTCACTGTAAAACAGTCGTTATTCTCCCCGGCAGCAGCGGTGTCTCCGTGCAGTAGTGGCCGGTGTAAAGTCGCCGTACACGGCTGTGTTTTGTTCCTCTTCTCCGCTCACGTCTCTGTTTCTCTGTTAGCAGCTAACAGCTAACCGGCTAACTAGCGGCTAACCAACTAACGATGGTTAGCTGGATTGTTTCTCTTGTAACAGCCGAATAAGTGAACGACTTTTAACAACCAGCTTCTTAATGACTCGTTATTTGTTAATTCGTTTATTTCTCTTTTTAAAACGTTTGTACACAGAAGGTTTTAGCCGGGAAGCTAACGATAAGTAGCCACAATAACCGGAACTGAAACCTCAGCCCCAGATACTTTTATCTAAAATTAGTCTAATTAATATGATAAATGTGGTGTTCCGGATAACAGTTTGTAGTTAAACTTTAAAAGTTAAATCGTCTTTTTAACTGGTTACAAGTTTTCTGACGATGTTCAACACATTGCAGTGACTTTTATTCTGATATGATGCTGTTATTTCTCTCAGTTTGAGATATTTAATGCTTCCAGTAATTAATCGATTACTAAGTCAGTAACTGCATTGGTAAATCTGGGGCTGCAACAAATAATAAATTAACCACGTTTCTGTGAATTTTCAGCCTCTTAAATGTGAATATTGTTTGGGTTCTTTGCTCAATATAACGAATAAATAACTCAAACTGAGTCATTTTCTGATTGTGGACAAAAACAATCACATATTAGAACATCATCTTTTCAATTGTTGTCTCTGACATGTTGCAGTTGAGTCAAGTGATCGAGAATGTATTTAACATGAAAATAATCATTAGCTGCATCCCTAGATAAATCTGCTTCTGTGATTTTATCTCCTTAAATGGGAATATTTTCTGGTTTCTTTGCTTCACAATGACACAAAATTGAATTTCTTCTTTTGAGTTTTAAGAAATAATGATTGACATTTTATATTTAAATCCTTTAGTTGATTCATTTTATTATATTTAACTAATTATCAATAATTGTAGACCCTCCTGGAGGTTTTACGTACATAGTCACATAAGTAATGTAATTGACTGATGATAAACGAGTTTATTACATTGTCAAACCTTAAAATAACTGTTAAAAATGTGTCAATCATTCTCTTGATTACTTGTTTTGTTCATAAAATGTCAGTAAAGTGTTTTACTTCAATAATGGCCTGAAATTACCAAATATATTTAATTAACTTTCTTATAGGAAAGAAAACAAGAACATATTAAAGCAGAATTTAAAAAAACAACCTACTATCTTCTATCTACAAATAAAAACACTAAAACTAAAGAATCATTAACAAAATCCAATAAACTTAGCCCTCAATTAATAATTGATTAATTTTACAGCTTTACTTCAAATGTACAACATTGTTGCGAGTACAGATTACAGCGATGAATCAAAGACCATATTGACATCACAATTACTGAACAGTAAAATTCCACATAGATTCATGCAAAAACTTTATTTTCACAACATTTTCATTAAAGCTGTGAAAAGATTAAGATTCAATTTTTGCTGATGATGTGATGCCATGAAATTAGATCTTAATCCTCTTATTTCTTTATTATAAATGTCAATATTTTCATATACATGGAGTGGATTTAGTGGAAAATGTTGAACCACTGTGTTCTGTCGGTGCTACCTCAGGGACCAGGATCTGGTCGAGGCTCTGGACTCTGGTGGTTCTGACATGGAGAACGTGGAGGAGCGAGGCTTCACCCAGGTCCAGGAAGATTCAGCTCAACACAGAGCCAAGATGTGGAAGGTGAAGAACGTGACAGTCTACACTCACATTAGGTTAAATTGCAGACTCCATAAATGCTGGTTACAAAGTCTAAGCGGGTGGAGCTTATGCTGCTCCACAGCTGATCTGTGTGTGGTCTCCACACAAATCTAATATTTATCTGATGTCTATAAACCTAAGACAGAGCTGTAGTTGAAAAGGTGTTAACTGCTCCACACAGAGCTGTTCAGTGTCTGTACACGTGTCATGTAGATAATATGTTGTAGGTATAGTGTTTCAGACAGAACAGTATGTGGGTGTGTCATGCTATGGCGTTTTAGTATTTGAGGAACAAATGCAGGTCTTTCCAGTCTGTTGACATCTGCTGCTCATGAGTGATCGCATGTCGACTCTAATAATAGAAACAGTTTATTCATAAACAAAATATATTTTGCTATTCAGTAGTTTGGAGGCTTTGTAGCCATGTATTTTTTTTAAATGTGTTTGTTACTGACACATGGACAGAGATGACTGTGCTGTGAGCTTCATAAAGTCTGTCAGTTTAAGTCTACAATATCTGTCACATGTTCACGTCTCTATCTCACTGTCAGACAGACTTTTCCCACAGGAAACTGAAGTTTGCAAACCTCTCACTCTCCCACACCAAAGTCCATAGAGAAAATCTGTGATATTTGCTCATGGACACACAGGACCTGCTTGTCTACTGCTACCTTGTGTGGTCACTTTGTGTCACAGGAAAAGCCAAATATTAGTTTTCAGACACCAAATTGACAAAATAAGACATTTGAAGTTAGCGATGGAGGCAGCAGTGGATCAACAACTCCTGTGTGCTGTGATTTTAAAATCACTGATTTTCTCTATGAGGTTTGGTATGGGAGAGTGAGTGGTTTACAAACTTCAGTTTCCTGTGGGAAAAGTCTGTCTGACAGTGAGATAGAGACGTGAACATGTCCTTCAGCTGTTGTGGACTTTGTTAGATAGGTGTTTTATCAAGTGGCTAGAGTCGTTTTTTTTCCTGTTTCTCCACTGGCAGCCATTTTAAACTGAGCATTTCTTTCTCTCTTGTGCTGCTCCTCATGCAGAGCACAGTCAGTGCTGACACGATATGACTGTACCTCCTACAACCACTCTTCAAAAAACCTATCCTACACCCACATCACTGTAGTCAAGATCCCTATCATGTTTTTATGTGTCTTTTATGAAGTGTCGCTCTTGTGTTGTCTTTTGTCTTGTGTGGACAGATCGCTCTAAATGTCTCTGGAAAAGGTGACACTCTGGCTTCTTGGGACGGTGTCTTTGATTTGCCCGAACAGACACTCATTCATAACCGCTGTCAACAGCTGATTGGTGAGTGGACGTGTGTGTCTCTTATTCTTGTAAACAATGGTAATTTTTGGAACTGAGTCGGACGTAACTCCTGTTTTTGTCCCCGTGTTCAGATCTGCTGGGTTTATCGGAGGAAGAGAGCAGCAGCATAGTGTCTGACGTCGAGTCTGTCATCACTTTCTACTGTAAGTCTCGCAACATTACCTTCAGTCCAGAGCTGAGCTGGCCACACCTGCTCAAACCTCTGTTGGGGCTCCTGCTTCCCCGCAGCGACCTCTACAACTGCTTCTACGCTATCATGAACAAATACATCCCCAGGTGAACCGTCATGGATGATGATGATGATGAAGTATTTCCTGCTGCTCACACAGCGACAGACAGTCTAATATCAAATGTGTGTGTTTCAGAGAGTGTGTGCCGAACGGCCGACCGTTCCACCTCTTCAGACTGCTGCTGCAGTATCACGAACCCGAGCTCTGCTCCTTCCTGGACACCAAAAAGATCACACCCGACTCCTACGCCATCAACTGGGTTTGTTTTTTCCCCCCTTACCATTCATATCATACTGTACGTTACAAAGTTAAAGGAATAGTTGAGGTTTATAAACGTTGCCCTGAAAACCTGACTATCAGTGAGGATGCAAAAAACTCATTTGAGCCACTAAACAAAGACTTTGTATGAGGAAAATCTATGGTAGATTAACTCTATGATATCTACGTCACATGTTCACATCTTTATCTCACTGTTTGACAGACTTTTCCAACAGGAAACTGAACTTTGTAAACCACTCACTCTCACAGATGAATAGATTAAGAATATTCAATTCAATTCAATATTATTTGTATAGTGCCAAATCATAACATACATTATCTCAAGGCACTGTACATAGACAACATCAAGGAGAGCAGAGAACCCCAACAGTTCACACAATGAGCAAACACTAGGCATCAGTGGAGAGAAAAAACTCCCTCTTAACAGGAAGAAATCTCTGACAGAACCAGACTCAGATGTGCAGTCATCTGCCTCAACCGGTTGGGGTCAAAGGAAAATGGGGGAGAGAGGAGAGGTGGGGGACAGAAAGAGGGGAGAGAAAGGACAAGAGGGAGATGAGGTACAGACAGAAGAGAGAGAGAGACCAGGAGCAGATACACAACAACTGTATCAAGTTATATATATCAATATGTATCAAGTTTATACAGTCAATGATATCGACTTTTAATTATAGCACAATAATAATGGTCGTAATAATATACGTTTAGTTGCAGCCATGTGTGAACTTTGTGTTTTTTCCTGTGCAGCTGGGCAGCTTGTTCTCCAGTCACTGCCCTCCCGATGTCACCCAGGCCCTGTGGGACTCGTACCTGCAGCAGGGAGACGCCTTCCTCGTCTTCTTCCTCATGCTCGTCATGCTCGTCAACGCCAAGTAAGCTGCTGCTTTTTAGAACATGTATGAAAATGTGATCCGCCTCAGTTTAATTCTAATGTATTGTTGTTTGATGCACCTTCAGAGAGTCCATCCTCACTCAGGGCGGAGATAAAGATGACATCATCAGTGAGTGCTGCTTCCTGTCTTCATCTCTGTGTCGGCTTCAAACTGTGGAAATTAACATAGTGTTTTTTTTGTTTTTTTGTAGAAATGCTGGAAGCTTTTCCTTCTCTCCTGGAGGCTGAAGACGTGGATGATCTGTTTTCTCTAGCCCAGTATTACCAGAGCAAGACACCTCTGTCGCTCAGAAAGGTGAGGTGTCGCAGAGAAATGAAGTTGGTTTTGATAAACACACTGTTGTTCACTAAAGCAGTGCTTGTGATAGTGAGCATTGAGGACGTCTCTGATCAACAAGCACGTTTGAGACGTCTTTGTTTTGTTTGCTGTGTTCTTTTATTTGTGCTCGTCTGATGGCACTGTTTCAGTGTGATGAAATTATTATTCAATTATTTCGACGATAACGAGACGCGGTGGCGGAATGAATATGGATCTTTGATGACAAAAACATGACGAGACGTGTGTGAGTTTTCGTTGACGAGACGAAAATTGACGTAAATGTTAGTGTGTGTGTGTGGTTTTTCAGACATTCAAAGTGCATGGCATTTCTGCTTATTGTGCGCGTAATCTGTCAATTAAAACCTAAAAATTCCATGGTCCATGTTTCAAGACGGATCAGGTGGGTTGGGACATCGCCGCTGACCCCTCGCTTGCCGCCCTGGTGACGAGACGCTGTTGGGACACTTTTTTTTTTTTAACTTAAACTGAACTAAAATCTTTTTTGTCTACTAAAACTGGACTAAAGTCTTTTTTGTCTACTAAAACTGGACTAAAACTATCACATATAGAAATGACTGAAATGTGACTAAAACTAATAAGTTAGTTTTAGTCCAAAAGACCAAAACTGGAGGAGGAAACTGTACAAAAGAAGTCATTGTTTGAAAGTGAGGGTTTGTGTTTTTTTGTGTTTGCAGATGAATCAGAATCTGTTTGGCAGCAGTCTGGTAGCTCTGAAAGAGGAAGACACTGACCTGAGTCAGGCTCTGTGTCTCCCTGTGTCTGTCCCTGAAATCCTGCAGGCGAACCAGCTGCAGCAGGTCAGTCACATGTTCAGGACTTATTAGACCGCCATCACGTTTGTGTGATGTTAATGGAACGCAGCATATGTAACTAACCTTCTCTGCCGCACTTCCCAGTCTGTCCTTTTTAATCTTTAATCTCCATGTCGGCAGTTTGTGGCACAGGACAGAGCAGATCATGTGTGATGTGTTTAAAGAACTGTCTTTACGTCTAGGATGGGGTTCGTTTCTTTGTGGTGGACTGTCGACCTGCAGAGCAGTACAACGCTGGACACCTGTCCACAGCCTTCCACCTGGACTCTGACCTGGTGAGACAGCCATAATGTATTAGAACCTGTATCTACACTAAATTTAGATGTAAATGAAGTCACACATTTGTTCCCTTTCCTCCCACAGATGCTCCAGAATCCGTCTGAGTTTGCTCTCTCTGTAAAATCCCTGTTGGAGACACAGAAACAGTCTCTAGAGTCCGGCTCCATCGCCAGTGGAGAGCACCTGTGCTTCATGGGCAGTGGGAGGGAGGAGGAGGACATGTACATGAACATGGTGCTGGCCCATTTCCTGCAGGTGAGGGATGATGACAGAAAGACAAGGATGAAACATTAAAGTTGTATTTTTTGAGCGCCCCCTGTCACTGAGAAGCAGTAAAATATGGGATGGAATTTCTTGGTAAGAACCCAAATGAAATCCACTTCTAACAATGAGATAAAGACATGAACATATACTTAAGATATCGTTGACTGAAGATGACATAGATTTTATTAGATGAGCCTTTTGTTAAATGGCTAAAATCTGTTTTTCTTTACTCAAAAGAACCCAAACCAAAGTCTATAGAGAAAATCAGTGATTTTAGCTCACAGGGACACAGGAGCTGCTGGTCCTCTGCTGCCTCGTGTGCTCACTTTGTGTCACTGAGGTCAATCTGAACAAAGGATTTCAAACACTCAAGTGACAAAATAAGACATTTGAACTTAGTGAGGCAGCAGTGGATCAACAACTCCTGACGTGAACATAAAACGTAGATATTGTAAACTTAAACTAACGTAGGTTTTATTAGAGGAGTCTTGTTTTAAAGGGGGCGCTCACAGCACAGTTGGCTCTGTGTCTGTACCCTATTGACGGGAAGAAAATCAACGACAAACACTTAGAATTATGATATTTGATATCAATAATGATTCTATAAAGTGACATCTTTGCCTTCCCTCAGAAAAACAAAGAATACGTGAGCATCACTAAAGGAGGTTTCATGGGTAAGGACATGTAGGTGAATAATATGTTACATTTTGAAAGTGTGTGAAGTGAACACTCACTCAGAGACTGGTGTGGTTTCAGCTCTGCAGCAGCACCTGGTGGACATAAACATCGAAGGCCTCGACTCTTCTTACATCCACTGGATCGTCAGCACGTCAGGGTCTCACAGCAGCCTCAGCTCTGCAGATGTAAGTGGCCAAAAAAATACTGCTGCAGTTTTCTCCATGTTGCTCATGTTTACCTTTTTTTTTTTATTTGCTTTGTTGTTGTTTGATAGGGAGAGTCTCTGAGCAGCCCAGGAGACGGCAAAGGTGTCAAGTCGCTGGTCAACAAAATGACTTTTGCTCTTAAGTCCAAGTCGGTGAATGTGAAGGAGAAGATGATCAGCTTCATTGAGAACACGTCCACACCTGTAGACAGGTGAGCATCCAGTCTCCCTCCTTCATAAACCAGTAAAACATTGAGCTTGGCCATAATACACCATGTGATTCTATCCCTCTCAATATTAGTTGATTCATTTGATCAATAAGTTGAGAAGAAAACAGGACAGCAACAGTTTTTAAAGGTACAATGTGTATAATTTAAATCCAATTGCGATTATTTTGACAGGAAATGCGATTGCGATATGATTTGCGATATCTGAGGGAATGGTCATTTTTACATCATTATTCTCATTTTAATTTAAAAAAACATATTTAAAAGAATTAATGTGTGATATTGGTGTAGCTCTGTGAGAAACAAAGATGTTCTCTTCAGTCCTGTAGAATAAGATGTGTCATAATAATAATTAATCTAAAATTATATTTTGACACACAGTTTGGCCTGAACAAATACTGCATCTCCTGCGAATCCAAATTCAGTTCAACTTTATTTGTATTGTACCAAATCACAACATATATTCTCCCAGAGAAGACACGAGAAACCCAGCAGTTCACACAATGAACAAACCCTTAGGGTCAGTGGCGAGACAACAAACAAATAGGTTTCAGAAACTTTTTCTTTTCTGAAACACACTCATGTCGTGGTCGGCTGTGAGTGAGCTCACACTGATGAATGTACCTGACCTGTGACCTCTGACCTGTGACTGATGTATTTTAACTCCACTTCATCAAACCTTGTGCCTTATTCCACACTAGAATATCTTTCAATCTGCCTTGGCCAGAGAAGGTGATTCCAGATCGGTAAGAGCTTCCTGACGTCCAGCTGTTTGTCACCAGCATGAACAGTGGCTGTAGACCTGCACTGCCCCCTGTAGGCCTGTAGGACATGTAGCTCACTGACCAGCTTCAGACCTGCTGTTAACGTCACACATTACGACTCTGGAGGCAGCCATTCAATTATTCTTAGCCGTTCTCTGCCGTTATACACATGTGGACCAAATTGTTGGTACCCTTTGGTTAATGAAAGAAAAACTCACAATGGTCACAGAAATAACTTGAATCTGACAAAAGTAATAATAAATTAAAATTCTATGAAATTTAACCAATGAAAGTCAGACATTGCTTTTCAACCATGCTTCAACAGAATTATTTAAAAAAAGAAACTCATGAAATAGGCCTGGACAAAAATGATGGTACCCCTAGAAAAGACTGAAAATAATGTGACCAAAGGGACATGTTAATTCAAGGTGTGTCCACTTATTAGCATCACAGGTGTCTACAATCTTGTAATCAGTCAGTGGAACTATATATAGGGCTACAGGTAGTCACTGTGCTGTTTGGTGACATGGTGTGTACCACACTCAATATGGACCAGAGGAAGCGAAGTTAATGTTAAAGGTAAAGGCTCTAAGACCATCTCCAAGCAGCTTGATGTTCCTGTGTCTACAGTTGCACATATTATTCAGAAATTTAAGATCCATGGGACTGTAGCCAACCTCCCTGGACGTGGCTGCAGGAGGAAAATTGATGGCAAATCAAAACAAAAGACCTCAGAAAAACTTCTAAAGAGATTAAAGGTGAACTTCAAGCTCAAGGAACATCAGTGTCAGATCGCACCATCCGTTGTTGTTGTTTGAGCCTAAGTGGACTTAATGGGAGACGACCAAGGAGGACACATGAGACAAAAATTTAACTTTTTGCCAAGGCTCTATGTTTAGACGGAAAAATGAAGCATGTCAAGAAAAGAGCACTGTCCCTATTGTGAAACATGGAAGAGGCTCTGTTATGTTCTGGGGCTACTTTGCTGCATTTGGCACAGGGTGTCTCGAATCTGTGCAGGGTACAATGAAATCTCAAGACTATCAAGGGATTCTAGAGAGAAATGTGCTGGCCAGTGTCAGAAAGCTTGGTCTCAGTCGCAGGTCATGGGTCTTGCAACAGGACAATGACCCAAAACGCACAGCTAAAAACACCCAAGAATGGCTAAGAGGAAAATATTGGACTATTCTAAAGTGGCTTTCTATGAGCCCTGACCTAAATCCTATTGAGCATCTTTGGAAGGAGCTGAAACATGCCGTCTGGAAAAGGCACCCTTCAAACCTGAACTGGAGCAGTTTGCTCATGAGGACTGGGCCAAAATACCTGCTGAGAGGTGCAGATTCACAGTTACAGGAATTTGATTGCAGTGATTGCCTCAAAAGGTTGTGCAACAAAATATTGAGTTATGGGTACCATCATTTTTGTCCAGGCCTGTTTCATGAGTTTATTTATTTTTTTAAATAATTCTGTTGAAGCATGGTTGAAAAGCAATGTCTGACATTCATTGGTTAAATTTCATAGAATTTTTATTTATTATTACTTTTGTCAGATTCAAGTTATTTCTGTGACCATTGTGAGTTTTTCTTTCATTAACCGAAGGGTACCAACAATTTGGTCCACTTGTGTATAAGCTGGATATAAGCCATTATGTAATCTTAATGAGTGAGTAATAGTCGTAGTAATAAGTATTTAGAAAAAAATTCTAAATCCTTTTTTTGAGTTTGTGAGTTTTTTTCCTCTGTTTGTTTGTTTGTTTATCCTCCACCTTCGGGGGGGCGCTAACATGACATGTTGCTGCTGCAGTATGTCAGTTAGTTTTCACACAGGTTACATATTTTGTGCTTTTTTTCCTCATACTTCATAGAAGATGACGTGTTTCCACATGTCAGCTTTAAATCCAGATTACACTGCTGGGATTGTTCACTTTGTTTAACCATTTTATTGGTAACGTTGTATTGAGCGTAGTAACGCAACATTCAGTTGATTCAATCGAGCACAATCAGAGTTAAAAAAGTTACATTTTTCACACTATGGCTTTTTCATTATCGTCAAGACAAATAGTGGAAATCTCACCCACATCGTTCTCCTCAATTGCTCGTGAATGAGGTCAGGAAAAGAAAGAGAGGGCAGGGCTTAAATTAAGCGAGGAAGTTTGACTGCTGACCTTTGAAAATATGTGTTGTAGGCCTGTCACTTTTTTCCGAAAATTAAGTTTGAACAACTTGATAATGAACCGTAGTTAGTTAAAATAAATTTGAACATTACATGAACTTTAAATGAAGCTGGCCCGAGCCAGGTCAGATGTCCATGCTGTCGTGTGGACAGAGATGACAGCTGATACTGAGCTGAGACTGTTGTGTGGACGCAGCCGCAGAGTCATGACGGATGTCAGCACCAGGTCTGAACTTGGTCGCTAACGCATGCTAACTCTGCCATTCTTCATACAGCGTGGGCAGAACGTGCCCCAGAAGTTTCTTCATGCTTCCACTAACACTCAGCTCTGCTGTAACGTAGCTGCTGCTCAGCTGCCGTGACCTCAGTTTCAGGAAACATCGACTCATCTTCACGTCCACCTCCAGTTACTGAGGAGCTTCACTGAGAACCTCAGCTTCACTGCACCTAACAGTCTGTCTCTCCATCACATCAGATGATAGACGGGGCTATGTGGGGAAAAATTCAAATAAAACTAGTCATTCATCGACGTGAATTAGTGCCGATAGCCCTGAATATCATTCACTAACTAACCCTCAACTCTTTACCTCTTCTCTTCTCTTTTTAACAGCATCACATACATGTGGGGAAAACCTGGAGATCTTCATGTCATTGCTGTCTGTCTTCACCTCTGCTGCTCTCACGTGTATTTACTTGATCACAGGTGCTGATGTTTGTTTGGTTCTCAGTCCTGATTTATATTTTTCTGAACATGCAGACACGTGAGCAGCAGCGACCGCGTGGGTAAACCGTATAGAGGAGTCAAACCTGTCTTCAGTATTGGTGATGAAGAGGAGTACGACACGGGTAAACATCACATTTTCATCCTCTGTACGATACCTGAACTTTACATATCAGCAGATACAGATACATTGTTTGAGTAAAACACCAACTTATTGTGGTCTGAGCACAAACACTGTCACAAATGTAAGGACCTACATTTGCAGGAATACTCTGGTGAAAATGTGCAGATGAAAGTGACAGTGACAGGTTTCATACATGTGTCATGTCAGGACAACCAAGTCCCAGGACCCTCGTCCCAAACCCAACCCTGATCAGGTCTCTCTCTACAAGATAAAAGTTATTAAAAGCTTGACTTATCATCACGCAGTGTAGGCATTAGCGGGCGCCACATCTGCAGCAAAGTCTCAGCAAAAACAATGACAACTCCAATTCTCCTTCAGTTTATCTGAACATGTTTAGAATGAAGCTGCTTGTGTCAGATTATGTCTATGTCTAACAGCTAATGTCTGAAATTAATTATTTTGTAAATGTGTTTTTAAACTAGCCGATGTCCGTACACATATCATATATTGTCTGTTTTTATTTGATTCAAATTAACGGTCTCGCACAAATATCGTATCCTTTTCTATTTTGTGACTTTTATAAATTCTACCCATAAACTCAAGCCTTTAATTTGAGCTTTTATTTTGAAAATTCTCTTCTTGCTGTCATGTTAATTTAAAAATGATGAGTCTCTTGTCTCCGTAGACGAGATCGACAGCTCGTCCATGTCGGACGACGACAGGAAGGAAATCGTCAACATTCAGACGTGGATAAACAAACCTGATGTAAAACATCACATTCCGTGTAATGAGGTCAAAGAGACGGGTCACATGTTCCCCAGGTGAGTTCAACACTGTCTCTCACACACACACACACACATGTTGGACATTCATGACTTGAGGGGACATTGCATTGACTTACATTCATTTCCTGGAGACTTACTCTACCTTAACCACAATTACTACTGGCTAATCCTAACCCTGACCCTAACCTCAACCTAATCTTTAAACATATCTTCACCTTAAAATGTAGTCATTTACGTTGTGGGGACTTGATTTGTGTTCCCACAAGGAAGACAAGTCCCCTTAATGTGACTATGTAAACAGTTTTAGGTCCCCACATTAGTTATACCCACACACACATCAACTAATGTGGATATGTTCTGCTTGTTTGCTCCACATAATTAAAGCAATAATGAGAGATTTTTCTGTTGTTTTGCAGCCACTTGTTGATCACGGCGACCCACATGTACTGTCTGAGGGAAATCGCCTCCAGAAAAGGCTTTGCTTATATCCAGTCCAGACAAGCTCTGAACTCTGTGGTGAAGATCACGTCCAAGAAGAAACATCCAGAACTCATCACCTTCAAGTTTGGCACCAACAACTCGGCCGGAGTGGAGATATCAGCTGTGGAGAGGTCAGTGTTTACAAATGCTGAAGGAATGAAGGCTTTATTTTTGGCCATGTGCCTTGGCTTTTAACCGGAGTGTTCCTGGTTCGAGTCCCCACCAGGTCAAAAAGGCCGGGGTACCCCTGAGAAAGGTACCCAAAACCCCCATTTGCTTCCCTGGCGCTGCTCAGTGACTGCCCCCTGCTCCTACTACGAGGAAGGTTTCTAGTAGAGGATGAGTTAAATGCACAGAAGGAACTTCCCTTGGGGCATAAATTAAAAAAAAATAGAAAGAAAAAAATTCTAGATTTACATATCAAATCTATCAATATAATATCTATTAAATCACTACGTTTGCCCATATTTCCAGGCAGAAGGTGATTTATCGAGCAATAATGGAATAATATAAAATATAAATGCACGTTGGCTTAACAGATCTTTAGTTTTGTATGTATTGTCTTTGATTTTCCATCATTTATGTGCAATTTCCACCAAAATATATGATCAAGACATTTATTTAAAACTAACTTTAAAATTAAAACTTCTATTTTCAAAAGCAAACCATTTTAAAATTAAATTCTTTCTGCAACAAAAATGTTTTTATTTTACTTTTGAAGCATTTCGACACTTTACAAAGGTCATATAAATATAAACAATTTTGGACCGACAATAGAACCCTGAGGAACACCACAGCTTAATCTCAAAGATTCACATGTTCTATTGTCCGAAGAAACATACTGCCACCTGCTGGTTAAACAGGAAAACAGCCATGATGAGCTACGCCTACTTTACCATACGACATGAATTATTTGTTTTGTGAATGCTGTTCACATTAAACATTTTATCACTAATAGTATTATTTTATTTTGTAGCATGGAACACAAACGTTATCATTTCCTCTAACCTCGTCTATTTCCTCTTCCTCCTCTCAGATATTTGATACCAAACGCAGGCGACGCCACCAAAGTCATCAAGCAGCAGATCATGAAAGTCCTCGACGCTCTGGAGAGCTCGTAAAAAAAACAACCGAGATGACAATGGCGACGACCGCTCGCCACGACGTAAACTGTAAAGAAGAGTGAGAGCTTCTGGGGGGCGGCGGTTCCTCGTGGACACGCCCACTGCGGTGTTGACTGTGCAGCAGACGCGGCGTCACACCGCTGACTGCAGGTCTGTGGGACAGACTCTGTGTGTGTGTGTGTGTTGAAAAACTTAGGTGCTCTCAGCAGTCGTCCAACATTATCTTATACTCATTTAAAACATGTTGGTTCTCGTGTTCGTTTGAATTTACTCTTGATAAAAACAACAAAAACTCTCATTTCCTCTGGGCCTTAACGTAGCTTTTCTGACCGACCACCGGAAAAACCTGTTCAATCATTTCATCACGAGCATCTCTGTCCTGAACACTGCCTTTGTGTTCAGTTCTTTTTATTATTCACTGTTGATTTAAAGGGAGAGTGCTGGGTTTCTGAGGTGCTGACCTGTAGAGCTCATAAATGCTCTTCACTTTGTGAAGACACTGGTTTTAGACACTACAAAATCTACGTCAGTTTAATTCTATGATATCTTATGAACATGTTCACGTTAGACTGACTTGTCCAACAGGAAAGTGAAGTTTGTAAACCACTCACTCTCCCACACCAGAGTCCACAGAGAAAATCAGTGATTTTAACATCTTTACTGGAGCAGCGCTCCAATTTCGTTGTATTTGTAATGCAATGACAATAAAGACATTCTATCACACACACATGAGTTGTTGATCCACTGCTGCCTCGATCACTAAGTTCTAATGTCTTATTTTGACAATTCGGCTTTTAAAATCTTTTGTTCTGATTGACCTCAGTGACACATAGTGACCACACGAGGCAGCAGTAGACCAGCAGCTCCTGTGTCTCTGTGAGCTTAAATCACGCATTTTCTGTAGGACTTTGGTGTGGGAGAGTGAGTGGTTTACAAACTTCACTTTCCTGTTGGAAAAGTCTGTCTAACAGCAGCAGGGGGCGCTCTCGGCTCTGACTGTTAGAATCTCATAAAATCCTTCTTAAAAAAAAACACAAACTGTCCCTTTAAGGATGGTTGTGTTGGTCAGGACGTGAGCATGAGTCGGCAAACAACGACACACATCCCCAAAAAAACAGTGCTGACTCATGATGCAGTTTTTATTTTTTACTGAAACAACAGTTATATTAAAGGACCTGTGTGTAGGATTTAGTGGCATCTAGTGGCTAAGTTGGATATAGCAATGAACTGACAGTGTACATGAGAAAATACGGTGGCCTGTGGGTAGCGTCCAAATATGAATGGCCCTCCCAGAGCCTGTGTTAGACATGTCCACTCTGGGCTTCTGTTCAAACTTGGTGTCGTATAAAGGGAGGAGGAAAACAAGAGGAAACAAAAGATGACGGGTGTTAATTTTCATTTGTAATAAATAAATAAATAAATGAATGAAAATATCATTTAAATATATGTATTTTACATACTGGGGCAGTTTGAGGTGATGTGATGATGTATATTTAACATGAAACCATTTCCTGATAGTTTGAATATGCACTGAATTACAGTGAGTGTGAATGTCACTCACAGCGCCCCCCTCTGGACGACATGAGTGCTACAGCTGGTTGTCAGAGAGCCTGAGCTCCTCAGTATTTTCCCTCATCAGCTTCAGTTTGATTTTTCTGGTGTAGGTTAAGTTAACGACTGCTAAACCATCACTGTCACAACGACTGAGTCTGTTTCTCTGTTTGCCTCAGTTCACCTTTGGCCTCTGACGCGTGACTGAAGTACACTGCTGCTTTAAAGAGATAGTTCAGGGTTTTTAGAATGTGTTTGAGAACCAGTCTGAGACATGGAGACGAGAAACACATTTTACTCACTAAACAAAAGAATCTGTCACATTTTCACGTCTTTATCGAACTGTCAGACAGACTTTTCCAACAGGAAACTGAATTTTGTAAACCACTCACTCTCCCACACCAAAGTCCATAAAGAAACTGCTGGTCTACTGCTGCCTCGTGTGGTCACATTGTGTCACTGAGGTCAATCAGAACGAACGATTTGAAATGCAGAATTCAGAAATGGTTCTCAGCAGCAGGGGGCGCTCTCAGCATGAGTCCCTCATATAAATGCACTTAAAAAAAGCCTGGACTGTCACTTTAAGTGTCTTTTTGACTTTTCTTTGCTTTATTTTTTGCTAACTTTGCATTGAGTGTCAGAGCCTCTAAAGTTTTTCTGTCTGTTAAAAACAAGCAACACAAACAGTAAGAGTTGAAGGAGAACGTTAATGATTGGCTCCAGCTCTTCAGATCATTCCTGTGTAAACCATGCACTTGTGTTGTACTTTGTACTTTGGTGAAAACTTCTTCTTCCTCTCAGTATTTATTGGACAGACTGGATCGTCTTTACGTCACATCACTGAACGACGACGACGTCACCCACTAGTTTGAAATGTCTCATGTTATTTGCACCTTAAAACCGTAACTGCTATTATTTTCTATTATAACGTTTCTGTTTTTAATAAATGGAGATTATTGGACTGCACCGGTGGACTCATTCATGCGCTCTTATTTCACAGGTGTTTGAATTCAGTTCTAGAGGTTTTTGTTTGTTTTCTCAGGGATGTAAAGATGACAACATGTGGATATTCACACTGAATATGTACAAAAAGAAATCAATAACTATCCGAAGCCTTTTTTTGTTATTTTAAAGCCTTTGTTTTGCTGTCATGTAAATATTCTATTTCTTTTCAGATCTAAAATCTCTCAACCTCTTTCTGAAAAAAACATCCCAAGACAAAGATTTTTGTTTTTCACATCTTTAGTCTCCTGATTGTCCTCGGCAGCGTGGATGACTACACTGTCGCTCTGAAAACAGCGACCACACGGATGGGATTTCAGTTTTAGAAAACAAAAGTGTAAAACTGCTTCATAAATTTATTTCTGTAGCCTTTCATGGTTCACTTGAAAGGCTTCAAACTTGGCAGGTGACTTTCTCAGAACACCAGAGTGAGCGGAGAGGACTTTTACGTTATTTGGATAAATGTAAAAAGTAATAACTGAAAACAAAAGTGTAGAATAAATACGGGAGTTTGAATAAAACCTAGTTCAGGGTTTGTAAAAAACAAGTATAATAACTATAAAACTAAGATAAAACACTGTTTTCTCCTTTTCACTTCAACCCTGAGGCAGATGCCCACTCTCAGGCCGATGGCCCCACCTACTCTGAGTGTTTTTCTCTGTTTATTGTGAAATATCATCACGTCTCTTTGTAAAGTATCTTTAGATATCATGTTGTGTGATGATGAGTAATATAACTATGATGAATTTACACAGAGAGTAGCAATGCTGCCCCCCACTGGAAAATAATTAATATCTATGCGGTTTAAACTTCTTTCTAGTTTTCATTTCACAGATTGTGTTTAGCCAATGACAAGACTCCCCTCACTCTGAAACCTGATTGGTAGTGAGACGCACACCCTACATTATGACGTCACTGTGTCCTTAAACTTCACATTAAAGCGGCTTAACTTTATATAAGCTGTTGTTTTGTCGCAAAGTGACCTTGAATAAGAAAAGGAACCTTTGTTAAATCTAAAACGTGTTAGTTGTTTTATATTGTTATGTTTTGTGTTTTTACGCCGTAAAAGTATTGTATAGGCTCTTATTTTGAAAAGCAAACAGGTAACCGGAAGTGTCGCATGTTAGCTTCTCTGTGTACTGAAAGCAAACGCTGCTGCTCTTATGACAACGTTACCGAGAGTCATGTCCAGTAAGCGACAGCGTTATTTTTACTTTGTGTTTTAATGAACAGATTAACTGTGTCATTGTGGTTTGTGTGTGTGAGAGAGTTTATAACGTCCCCGGAGTGAAACATTATGTGAAGGTGTTTGGTTCCGCTTCCCTCAGAGTTCCGCCTGGCTGTGGTTCAGCTGCACGTGACGAGCGTCAAGAGCGAAAACCTGAGCAGAACCCGGACTTTAGTGAAGGAGGCCGCGCAGCAGGGGAGCAAAGTGGTGCTACTTCCGGTGAGGAGAAGGAGGAGGAGGGGGTCAATCTTCATTAAACTCTCATTATACGACCTCAACACTGACATCAGCTCACATTTGTTCTGTTCAAACATAAAGTCAACTTTGATTCTTTTAAAAGGACAGTTCAGGTTTTTATGGTACTGACAGTGATGTGAGCGCCCCCTGCTGCTGGGAAACTCTGCTACTTTTACTGTTAATGTCACTAGTGTCTAGTTTCACAGTCAATCAACACAGAACTGTTTAATTTCACATGTTTACATGGCTTTTTCTGACTTTTTCTCTGGAACTTTCTCAAGAAGTCACTCCCAGTTCTGACTTCCGATGGGAATGAAACGCAGAACATGGCTGCCAGTGGAGTGACAAGGAAAAAGGGCTTTTAGCCACTTAATAAAATCTACGTCAGTTTAAGTCTACGATATCTATGTCACATCTTCACGTCTTTATCTCACTGTTAAACTGAAGATAAAGACGTGAACATGTGACGTAGATGTCGTAAGACGTAAACTAGATTTTATTACACAAGTCTTTTGTTCAGTGGTTAAAACCTGTGTTTTCTTAATGTCTCTGAGTGGGTCACAAAACAAAACCTGAACTTTCTCCTTTCATTGCACTGACCAACTAACTGTAGTAAACGTTTAATTCAAAGACGTCTGTAAAACTGTGTCTTTGACGCAGGAATGTTTCAACTCTCCGTACGGAACAAATTTCTTCTCTGAGTATTCCGAGAAGATTCCAGGAGAATCCACTCGGCTGCTGTCGGAGACGGCCAAGGAGAACAAGGTGTATGTGGTGGGAGGTGAGGAGGGAACGTTCAAATAAACAACGTTTACAAGTTCACTGACCACACATGAGTCATGTGACTTGTTTTTCTGACCAGGATCGATTCCTGAAGAGGATGATGGGAAGTTTTACAACAGCTGCACCGTGTTTGGACCTGATGGAGAGATGATTCTGAAACACAGAAAGGTTTGGTGCACAACTGCAACCCATAATCAATCACTAAATTAATCAGTTTAGTTTAAATAAGATTTTCTGATATTTCCGCTTCTTAAATGTGAATATTTTCTGGTTTCTTTGCTCCATAAAACAAAGAAATCATTCAAAGTCAATGATTTTAGTTTGAGAACATCATCATTTCTAGGTTTGAAAAACACGTATCAACATTTTCTGAACCAAACAACTCAGTTTAGGTCGAGATGCCAAAAATTTGATAAAAATAACATTAGTCGGACATTGAAGTATCAATATTAATATATTCAATATTTATCAGTATTTATTATTTGAAAAATATTAAATGACTTTCTTTATAAATTATTAGTTTTTTGTCAAAATGGTAATTTTTTGAATTGAAAAAACAGATCTTTATGTTTTATTGATTTATTTTATTGTGTGCTAAATAAAGCAGGAAACAGGAAACGCCGTCATCTGTTTTATTTCGATTTTTCCAGATTCATCTCTTTGACATCGACGTTCCAGGAAAGATTCGTTTCCAGGAGTCAGAGACGTTGACTCCAGGAAACACTTTGTCCATGTTTGAAACACGTCAGTGACTCCTCCCCCTCCTGACTCCTCCTCCTTTCCTTACACCTGTAGCAGTGTGACCTCTGACCCCCGTGTTGTTTTGGATTTCCTGTAGCGTTCTGTAAAGTGGGCGTGGGCATTTGTTACGACATGAGGTTTGCAGAACTCGCTCAACTCTACGGAAGAAAAGGTGAGCGAGCGGCGATTCACCATTATCACCACATCAGCTCCCATCTTTTTAATCTTTAAGGTTATTGTTGTTGTTAGGCTGCCACCTGCTGGTCTATCCTGGAGCGTTCAACATGACCACGGGTCCGGCTCACTGGGAGCTGCTGCAGAGAGCCAGGTTAGCTTTACAGTCCAATCACTGCACTCTGCAGGAAGTTCTCAACCATTCAGTCTCAGACCTACGATTCAGTCTCAGACCTACGATTCAGTCTCAGACCTACGATTCAAACAAAATTTGAAAGAAATAAAAACTATTTTTTAACAATATTTACATTTTTGGGGGAAAAGAAATTTGAAGTTCAAACTAATTTTAATAAATAGATTTTTTTTTGAAACACTTATTTGAAATATTTGAAAAGATATTAAAAGAAAAACAAATGATCACTAATAAATGTCCGTATCAGTTTGAGGAGAGAGGAAGAATCCAGGATGAAGGAAACAAGGATAAAAAATTTAACTTTGAACTGTAGAGGGCAGTTTTGCAATTCTTAAATTGTACGTAAACTGCCGGAAATGATGATGATTATTATTATTATTAGGAGAAGAATGGTCAGCGTGATGCAGGACAGAAAAAAGTGAGGTGTGATTCAGTTCATCAGTTTTTGATGTTGAGTGTTCTGGCGCCCTCTGCTGGTGACTTGACTCCTGTTACTCATGTTAATCTCATGTCTTTTCTTCTTCTTTCAGAGCGCTCGATAACCAAGTTTACGTTGCTACGGCTTCACCCGCCAGAGACGAGACGGCTTCCTACGTGGCGTGGGGTCACAGCAGCGTCGTGAATCCATGGTAACAAACAAACAACAAGGCAATCAGAGATGGCAGACTTTACCCCATTCACGCAAATATGGTCATATTGGCAAGTGTGGAAACACAAACAGACAGACAGACACACATATCTATCATAACAGGACAGTAGTGTGACACACAGTGGACAAATCAGGAACAACAACTGCGGAAATACAGACAGAGCTACTAAAAACAAAGTACCAACAAAGAGGCGGAGCTATCACATCATCATTTTATTCAAGTCACTACATGAAAATGAAACGCTGGCATTTTTGATGGTTTTTCACTCGTGGAACTTCATTTTTTACTTAAACGTGTGTTTTTTAAGTGTACGATATGTTCAGAACACGTTCACGTCTTTATCATAAATTTGTAAACTGATGTGATTTTGTTGTTTCAGGGGTGAAGTGATGACGAAGGCCGGAGCACAAGAGACCGTTATTTACGCTGACATCGGTGAGTGACACTGAAACATCGTAAACATCGTAAACATGTGTTTATGTTTACGATGTTTGTTAGGTCCACCATAAATCACACTCAGTTATGCTTGTCTTTGGTTTGAGTAGTTGTTCTTCTTCTTATTAGAAATGAGGGGGAAAAAGAACAAATCTGAATTCTAAGGTAAACAATTATGAAATCTGACATTATGTCAGAATTCTCAGAAAATTGTTAGGGATTAGGGGAAAAACTCATAATTATGAAAAACAAGTCTTAATTCTGAGGAAAAAAATTCTGAAATCTTAGATTCAATTTTGAGAAAAAAATTAAAAATTAAAGTTAAGTTAAAAGATTTGTGAAAAAGGGACTTTTAATTTGAAATCTCTCTAAAACTTTACAGTAAAACACAAACTAGTTGATACTAATCAGAAATTATCAGAATCTTTGTTTTTATAAGAAAAGAGTCAAATTATGATAACTCTGCTCAATTCTGAGGAGAAATTCTGAGATTAAATCTTTAGGGAAAAAGTCTGAATTCTGAGATTAAATCTTTAAGGGAAAGAGTCTTAATTCTCAGATTAAATCTTTAGGGAAAAAATTTGAATTCCGAGATTAAATCTTTAGAAAATGAAAATGTCCAGAATTGAAGTGAGAAGTTTGCAGAAGATTCAGTTTTTATTTCTCTGTCTTCAGATCTTCAGTATTTGTCTGATGTTCGAAAGCAGATTCCGATCACGTCTCAGCGTCGTCACGACATCTACGAAGTATCGTGTGTGAAGGAGGCGGAGTCAAGCTGAATCATCCTTGTTTCCATGACGACGCAGCATCCGCTGATAGACACGTTTTTTTCACCATAAAAATTTGTGTCATGATGAAAAAATATGAAGTCAAATGTGAATTAGAAATGAGATCATTTTATATCAGCAAAATTATTGATATACACAATATTGCAATCATTGGAAAAAAGGTTATTGTGGAGAGAAATACATTTTTATATAAAAAAATAATCTTATATAAGATGGTTCTCTTGTGGCACTTCAAACTAAACCACTAGGACTGTATGTTGTGAGTTTGAATATGATTTTACCATCATCATCATCAACCTGTGTGTGTGTGTGTCAGAATGTAAATAATTCATACGCAGAAGAATCAGGACCACGGGAGAAAAAAGTAAGAATTCTTAGATTATATTTTGAAGAAAAATATTAAAACACAGAAATAAGGATTTTCTTCAAATTTAATCCAATTCTGAATTCTGGGGAAAATATTCTGAAATCTGAGATTCCTTTGGGGGGAAAAAAAATCCAAATTCTGGGGGGAAAAAAATAAAACAATTGTGGAATAACTTTTTTCTTTTGTAATGTAAATTATATTTTGAGGGGGGGGAATTGTGAAATCTGAGATTACAGTTTAAGAGGTAAAATATTTCTAAATTCTGAGAAAAAGTTTTGCATTCTGGGTATTAAGAATTAAGAAAATTTGAAAGAAATAAAAACTTTAACAAAAGTTTAAATGTTGCCATCCGTGATTGCCTTGTTTAATGTAGTTTAATGTTGTTTTGTGTTTCCTGAGACATGAGACACATGATGGTCTGCTGTACATTTGTGAACAGAGAAACAGCTTCAGGTTTGTGAGTGAAAATCTTTTAATAATCGCTAAAACTAAACTAAACATTAACCAGCGTGATGAGATCAGGAACTCAATAAACACAACAATAAAAGTTTATAAATCAGTGCTCTGTTGCCTCGATTTCACAAAGATTCAGATTTCAGACGTCCGTCTCTCTGGACCGAGGCTTCATCGCCTTCGTCTCTTCCTCACATGAAGGTCGTCTCTTTGGTCCTGGAGACAGAAACACATTCAGGATCATGGTTTTCAGTCGTGTCTTAATAAACACATGAACAACAGGATTCTTCACTCTCTTCACATTAGAAACTAAAATGTCTGTTTTGTTGCGAGAAGCTAAACTCATTCTGAGTGAAAACATAATGGCTGCCAACAGAGACACAAAGGCCATTTCTCAATATCCATACTTGTGCGTACTTGTGTACTCTCGTACTTGTGCGTACTTGTGTACTCTCGTACTTGTGAAACATCATCAGTCTCAGTCATCAGTTCTGTTCCAATTCTCAAGTGAGTGAACAGCGAGTACGGTTCTCAAACCCGGAAGTGTTCTCGCTCCGCCCATTTTACCAAGTATGCATCAGATGGTGACTTAAGCGTACTTGAGAAGGCCATGTATCCCAGAATGCATTTCGGCAGAACATAGCAGCAGATAATACAAATATAAACCTGAAATAAATATTTTTCTCTGTCCCGGAACGCAGATTTAAGTTTATTTGAAACGAGAAATGAGTCAGTTAGCATTCAAACATGTGGTTTGTGTATTAAGATCTGATGTATTTATAGTTTGGCAACGACGTTGTCAGAGTTGATAAGCTCCGCCTCTGCGGACGCTCAGCGCTCACTGTGCCCGGCACAGAGCAGCGTTACCTCGGCCTGTCCTGATGAAATAATCCGCTGGCTCAGACGTCGCTGTCATTAGATGCTCGGTGTGATCCATAGATTTGTTGTTGACGTGTTATTTTGTTTTTAATGGAAACGTTTTGACCTGACAGTTTAAAAGTTTGTATATTATTAATGTTTTATTTATTTTAACTTTGAATTTTAGATTTATATTAAAGTCACACGGTCAGTGCATCTGTATTTAAATATAATATGTACACACATATATATATATATATATATATATATATATATACTTATATACACATATACACATATACACATATATAAACACATACATACACACACACACACACACTACTCTACAATGCTGTAATATATCAATTTTCCACATTGTACTGTATATTTTAATAAAAATAAATTAATAAATGAAGTTAAATATTGAAAATGTGAAAATAATAACAATACATAAGTCTTTATTAAAAGTATTTCATATGTTCATTCATCAACACTGCAGGTGGCGGTAATGAGGCTTAAGCACTTGGTGCCACCTGCAATTCAAACAGTAGAACAAGGAAGTAGCTGCTGTTCCAATTGAAGAATTATACTTGTGTACTCCCGTACTTGGCGAGTATGTACTCGAGGCGTACTTCTCAAGTATATACTAAGACTCAAGACTCGTCAATTTAAGTCTGTGATATCTGAAGAAAAAACTATGAAAATGTAATCTCAATTCTGAGAATACATTTTGAGTGAAAATTTGTTGGAGATTAAAAATGGAAAAAAGGGGATTTTGAGATTAAAAAAAATACAGAATACTGAGATGAAATTGGTCAGAATTGACCATTTACAGATTAAACCGAGACATCGTAAACGTCATGTATACAAAATGTTTAAAACTAAAAAATTCGGATTTCTGAATTTAAATTTTGGTGAAAAAAAAAAAAGGATGAGAATAAGTCAGAATTCTTAGATTAAATTTTGATGAAAAAAAAGTGTTAGAACTCTTATTAAATTTGAAGAAAAGAGTGTGAATTTTGAGATTACAGTTTGAGGAAAAAATCTTAATATGACATTTTAAGAACACATTCGTGTTTTTCTCTCACCGTTAAACAGAATTTTGTAAAGCACTCACTCTCCCACACCAAACCCCATAGAGAAAATCAGTGATTTTAACATCACACACATCACACAAATCAGACACACAGGAGTTGTTGAACATGTTCTTAAAAGATATCGTAGACTTAAACTGACACAGAGTCTTTTGTTAAGCGGATAAAATCAGTCAAACTTCCATGTGAAACCTGAACTGTCTCTTTAATCATTGACTAACTTTTAATTCCATGAATAAAAAAACTTCAGTCAAAGGAAGTTCAGTTCTGTAACCAGCAGGAGGCGCTGTACTCACGTCTGCTCATGTATTGATGATATTCTTTCTTCTTCCTCTTACTGACCCTGTCCAGGTTGATCTGATAGGCCACGCCCACAATGACCATGACCCCGACCACCACACAGAGCGCGGTGCTGAAGATCCACATGGCCTGCGACGCTCGGCCGATCACCGTGTCTGCCTTCACTCCATCTGAGCAGTGAAAGGTCACAGGTCAGTCATGTGAGCCAGGTCTCAGCAGGGCCGTATCAAGAGACTGCAGGGCCCCAGGGGGCCCAAATTTAACATTTAATATAATTTGTTCACCCACTGACCCATCTGATATGACTAAATGTATGATAAAGTGATTTCACTCTGACATTTGAAGAGTTTAATCTGATTTTTATCGCAATGACGTCACAAATTTAACAACTCTGCTCAAAGCTCCGCCCCTAAAACACTGTGAGTTGTGTTGTACGTAAAGTTATTGTAACATTACAACAGCTTTGGAACCATTTAGTGAAAATTGAAGTCCTGTTTTTATAAGATGAGAAAGACTTGTTAAGGACTAATTTTTAAGGTAAAGTGATTTCAGTGTGTGTTTTAGAGATATTAGCGAGTTTATAATTCAATTATTTTATGATTATAGCTTTAATAACTAGAAAATTCCGTGACGAAATTTCGCGCTTGCCTGTTCTTGCTGCCGATGTCCTCGGGTGCAGGACTTTTGCTGGTAAAGGAGTAACATTTGGGTGGATTGAACCTTTAAAAAGTATTTAGAAAGTGGTATTTTGGTGGAATCACCCTTTAAAGGAGACTGACTCTTAAGCTGTGAGGATCCAATTAATGTGTATGTGGAAATTATTCGCAGTTTTTTTTACAATTTTTATTGCCATGGTTGCTCAAACGCTTAGAAAAGTAATAGCCCGCCATTTTCCAACCATCCACACGTTTTGATATAGGATGTGTGGGTTTTTTCTCAAAACTGTCAAACTATGACATTTTTGTACATAGTTAATCAAGACCTACTAACCACTACACCACCATGCCACTCAGGTCTTACAGTAAAATGTCATGACAGTCAGTCAAAGTCATAGTATAATAACTATACTATGACTTTCTTTGACTGATTTTGGACAACATACTATACTATGACTTTCTTGAGTGATTTTGGACGACATACTATACCAGGGATATTCAACTAAAATTCTATTCGGTCCACTTAGAGAAGATTTCCTCAAGCAAAGGTCTGGAACATCATAATGTCTAACTTGCGTTATTATTTAGTAGTGGGATATATACTCAAGTAGCCTAGTAGTCTGCATGTAATCAACAACTGACTGTCAGATTAAATATAGGAAGAACAATTCAAAAACATTTCGACAATATTTATTGTCACTTTTATACAATTATATAAATATGTAACACTGAACATATGTATTATTTTCTTCTCTCTTAAAGGGAAAGAAGGGCTGCATATTAAAATAAATTGGTGGAAATGTTTATAATAATAATCTTAAAATAAATAAAATAATTACTTAAGTTAAGTAATAAAATAAAGTATAGCAGCAGCTGGAGTTTCACTTTTTTTCGTTTTAACAGTCTCAGCTAATTTTAAACAGATCACAACACATCTTAACACTGAACAGTTTTGGTTTCTTTCCCTCTATCCCACTCCCCTATTTTCTGTTGTTTAGTGAGAGAACTAAGCTCTTGCTTGTCCTGCCAGGATTTTAAATCTGGGCTGGAATGGTGTCAGGGCTATTCTCATGCACATGTGAAGGTGTTCATTGGTGAGCCTGGAATGAAATTTAGTTTAAATGATGTTCATTGCAGAGAAAGCTGCCTCACAGCTGTATATGGAGCCAAACATCGTCAAGACATACAGATCAGATTTGAGTGGGTGCGTTTGAAAAAAACGTTCCATTCTGGGTTGAAAGCTCTATTTTCGCTGTCCACTTTTCTCTTCTTAGAGAGCGCCATGTTAATTATTTTTCTCTCACTCACTCGTCTCTGTCTTCTCTCGCTGTTACTCTCTTTTCTCTCCGTCTTCTCTCATGATGCCCTGTCTGTCACTCGCTCCTCACTGCCTTCATCTGTCCGTATTCAGGGTTGCAATATTTAGCAGGATGCACAGATTTGATTGGCTTTTAGTGGCAGCACGTGGGATGGCTTAACTCGAATGCAATTGGTCAGTGGATTTCCTGATTCGCTCAACCAGTACCATAGAGTCTAGAGAACCTGCACCAGTTTCCTATTCATGTGTATGTGGAAATTTTCACCAGTTTTGATTCGCAATTTTTGTCACCATGGTTACTCGAAAGTCTTATAAAAGTCATAGCACACCATTCCCGATTAAGCTGCACGTTTTGATATAAGATGTGTGGGGGTGTGGGGGAGAGATTCACAAGCCCCTCCGTTTCCCATTCATGTGTATGTGGAAATTATTCGCAGTTTTTTGCGATTTTTGTTGCCATGGTAAATCAAAACGCTTATAAAAGTCATAGCACACGATTCCCGATCATGATGTGTGGGGGTTTTCTCAAAACTGTGGAAGGAGTTCCACAGCAAACTTTTGGAGGAAGACGATTATCGAGCGGAATAAACGCAGTACGATTACAAGAGATGCTTGAGCTGCAATGCATTCTAGTCAGAACTCTAGGGAGTTCTGACTAGTATGCCTTGCAGCAGCAGGCACTAATGATGGTTAATCTGAAGTGGACCGGGGTAAAGGTGTCAGTGACTCACAGCTGGTGGACGTCAAGGTTTGGTTCATGGTCGGGTTCTCGATGGCGCACGACACGTTGGCGTCTTTGGAAATGTTGACCTTCAGGTGACTGGTGACGTTGTAGAGGGGAGAGTCTGGCAGTGAGGCAGCCAGCGTGAACACTGAACCCCCGGGTGGCTCCTCCGTGTTGTTGATGAGCCAGTACACGGAGGGTTCAGGGAATCCACCGCTGGAGTGACACAGGAACGCCGTCTCGTCTCCCTGCTCCGCCTCCTCCCTCTGCAGCAGTGGGAGGCTGAAACTGGCTGGAACAGTTTACTTTTTTTAATACATTAATTTTGATGTTTGTTTTTTTTTCATCTTTTCATTGAAAGGAGAGTTCAGGATTTGTGAATCCAGCCTCAGACTCAACATGGCTGCAAAAAACTGATTTTATCACTAAAAAAAGACTATCTATGTAGATATCTTTAGAACATTCACGTCTTTATCTCACTGTTGGACAGACTTTGTAAAGCACTCACTCTCCCACACCAAAGTCCAGAGAGAAAATCGGTGATTTTAACATCACAGCACACAGGAGTTGTTGATCCACTGCTGTCTCCATCACTAAGTTCAAATGTATGATTTTGTCAAATTCAGTTTTTGAAATCCTTCGCTCAGATTGACCTCAGTGACACAAAGTGACCACATGAGGCAACAGTAGACCAGCAGCTGCTGTGTCCCCGCAGCTAAAATCACTGATTTTCTCTGTTAATAACATATATATTTTGGGGGGCGTTTACCACACAGTGACCATGAGTCAGTTCCTCATCTAACCACTTCAAATACCTAAACTGTCCCTTTAAAATGTCTATACGTTTCAATAAAACCTTGATAAAATGAAGTAAATAATAATATTAAAAACACTGCTCTACAGCGCCCCCTTGACTTCCTGTGGTGTGTGTGACACACTGACCTGCTGCTCTGAGACACACACTGCACAGAGATGTGTGATTCTCCCCTGACACCATGAACAGACCATAATACTCTGTGTCCTCACTGGGCTGGACCGTGTCCAGCTGCAGAGACATGTTTCCAGTCAGAGCAGCTTCAGTGACAATGGACGCTCCGTTCACGCTCCATCCGTCCACCTGTCCACCGTCCTGCGTCCACTCTGACCGCAGTACCACGTCCTCGTCTCTCCTCCACTCGATGGTGACGTTCGCGAGGGTCGGAGGTGGAGATAGAGAGCAGGGCAGGGACACGGGTCGTCCAACCACACCGAGGACACAGTCACGCTCTGTGGACACACAAGTGTTGGAATGACTGACATTAAAAGCACAGATATATGATGAGTTTTGACGTGAACGACCAGACGGCGTCTTCTCACCCAGACAGACGCAGACAGTGAGGAAGCTGAGCAGCAGTCCTGAGCACCACAGCACCACCGCGCGCATCACGCTCACAAACAACCTCAAAGATATTTTCTTTTCTTTAACTAATCGTTAGTTAAAGTCTGAGTAGACTCTCCGCCCTCTGCTGCTGCTGCTACTGCTCTTTACCTCACACGCACACTTGACTTCAGGCTGGAGGAATTCTCTGTCAGTCATGTTATGGCTTGTTGAACCAAACCTCTGTCCTCCTCTGTCTTTGTTTCCTGTTGTTACTCTGAGTTTACTGAGCCACAGACGGAGATTTAAAAAATCCACAGTTTTCCCCTCAAAGAACAGCCGATTGTCAGTTTTCCCGGTGTCCTCGAGCAGAGATCCTGTCGGGAGGAGCCACTGATTGAGGATCAGTCCAACCTGTTTGTCTTCTTCTGCTGTGTGTCTCACACGCCCACACCCGGAGCTGTGATGAATGCAGTTTGATACGACGACAACAGAGACTCAAAGAAAACAGAGAAACAACGGCGTGTGGAAACCGGAGTTGACTCTGGAACTTCAAATATTTAACTTTTAAAACATTCAGATTATTCCCAAAACTCACGACTTGTGACCAAGTCTCTGAATGCTAACATTTTTTTTTCCAGGTGTGGTCGAGTGAGGTAGCAGCAGTAGATGTTCATGGCTTCCAGCAGGGGGCACTAAGAAAAACTGATTTTTAAACAAAAGACCCGAGTAATAAAATCTGTCCGTTTAAGTCTACAATATCTACTTCACATGTTCACGTCTGTATCTCACTGTTAAACAGACTTTTCCAACAGGAAACTGAGGTTTGTAAACCACTCACTCTCCCACACCAAAGTCCAAAAGCATGAAAAATGTCAAAAACAAAATTATAAGCTGCAAGTCCACTAGAGGTCAGGTTGGACCTTCAACACCAGCAGTACTTTGTGTTAAAAGCAGTTTAAAATTGTATATGTTCATTTGTTTCTTTATTTTTCAGAAAAAAAACAATGATTCCACTCTTTCTGAGAATATTTGTCCACTGTTTTAATGTACTACTACGACTATACTTCAGTCCAGTAGTTGGCAGTACAGCTGATTTGATGAACGCCGTTAAACACTACAGTAGAAGACGAAGAAGAGGAAAAGAAAAGAAAAGAAAAGAAAAGAAAAGAACGACAAAACATTTTAGCATACAATGCTAGCATCTAGCGTTAGGTTTTTTAATTATAAAAAGTTATAAAGACAGTGAATTAACACCAAATACTCGCCTCTTCAGCAGGGGGCAGTGTGTCTCCGATGGCTGTTGTCTTCTGTTCTTCAGTGTGAGAGAAGAAGAAGACGTATTGGACACAAACATGGCGGCGGCTGCTGCCTGTTAGCACGGCGATGTCTGACCGGAAGTTACTGTGAGATTTACCCGTGCTCTCGTGACTCCGCGCGGCCGCCATGACAACACTGAGCGCGGCCACGCGTTCGTGGTTCTCACTTCTGCGGCGAGCGCATGCATACAGCTGCTACAGGTTCCCACCCCTCCGCGCGCCTCACCTGCACGTGCAACTGCTGCCACCTGCCGGAAACACGAGGTCCAGAGCGTTCACGTGTTCTGTGCGAAGTTTAAAGAGCTCGGACGTGTTTTACGGCAGACGGTGGACAGGGGGCGCCACTGAGGAGGATGAGGAGTTAATGGAGGACAGTGAGGTGGAGGAGCTGTTCCAGCAGCAGGTCCCTTCAGGAACCACAGGGGGGCAGCACCGGGTCTTCATCGTCCAGCCTGACGTGAAGTGGGGCCACAGGAAGCAGCACCTGACCACAGGTGTGTCCGTGAAATATCCAGATGATAAAGATAATTTTATTTCACGATTATCGTGAGTAAAATAATTAGAATTATTCAAAATATTATTACGATATTTGTTCAAATCTAAACTGATCAGTCATACACGTCATACAGTTTCATTTTTACATCGTTACGTTGTTTGTATGAACGAAACACCGCGTACAGTGTTGTTATCGACGGTGGCTAGCCTGAGGTACGTTTGCATTTCCGACTTCTCAACTGAACCTCCGATGAGTTCCGATATAAATGGTACAAAGAGTGATTCATGAACCAAAAATAGGCGGAGTCAGTTACTATGGAAACATATAACGTCACTAAGGCTGCGGAAACATTTGACAGAAAGTTGTAATGTTACTAAAAACATTTTTAAAACTTTTACGCACATACAAAAAATGTAAAATGCTTTTTTCGTACTTACATATACATACACATATAATATTTAAATTAGGTTACTTTGACAGAGAGGACAGTTTATGAATTCTTTATAATTGTGTGGGTAGCCGAGCTGATGCTAGCTGAGGCTGTGGGACTGGTCAACACTCTGGACAACTGGAAAGTCGTGGACAAGATGGTCCTGTCCACCAAGACACCAGAGAAGAAGAAGATATTTGGAAAAGGAAATTTCCTGGTTCTCACAGGTGAATGAATGTCCACGTTGTCTTGTCTTTGTTTGTGAAAATGTTGTCTTTACAGAACCTGAACTTAAAACTAAAACCTCATCTGGTTTTACTTCATCAGAGAAAATCAGACAAACGTCAGGAATCACGGCCGTGTTTGTCAACGTGGACCGTTTGTCTCCTCTGTCTGAGGTGAGAGGACACAGATCTGGAGGACGCAGATGTGGACACAGACATGGACACAGACACAGATGTGGACAGACGTGGACATAGACACAGATGTAGATGAGGACACAGACACAGATGTGGACACAGACACAGATGTGGACACAGTTCTGGACACAGACACAGATGTGGACGCAGATACGGACACAGACACAGATGTGGACACAGACACAGATGTGGACACAGTTCTGGACACAGACACAGATGTGGACGCAGATACGGACACAGACACAGATGTGGACACAGACACAGATGTAGATGAAGATGTGGACACAGACACAGATGTGGACACAGTTCTGGACACAGACGCAGATGTGGATACAGACACAGATGTGGACACAGACTCACGGAGGTTTTCCTGAACTAACAGTGTGTTTTTTCTTGCTGTGTTTGTGCAGAGAGAGTTTGAGGACACGTGGGGAGTTAAAGTTTTTGACAGATACTCAGTTGTGCTTCAAATCTTCCGCTGCAACGCCAGAACCAAAGAGGCCAAGTTACAAATCTCACTGGCTGAGATTCCTCTGCTCAGGTAAAGAATCAGTGATTTTAGCTGGTGGGGACACAGGAGCTGCTGCCCCGTGTGGTCACTTTGTGTCACTGAGTTAAATTCAAATGTAGGATTTTCAATGCCATAGTGACAAAATAAGACATTTGAACTTAGTGATGGAGGCAGCAGTGGATCAACAACTTCTGTGTGTGTGTGATGTTAAAATCACTGATTTTCTCTGTGGACTTTGGTGTGGGAGAGTGAGTGGTTTTCAAACTTCACTTTCCTGTTGGAAGAGTTTGTCTGACAGTGAGATAAAGACGTGAACATGTGACATAGATATCAGAGACTTAAACTGACTGATTCTCTATGTCTCACTTTCAGATCTCGTTTGAAAAATGAATTTGCACACATGGATCAACAGGGAGGAGGAGCCAGATACATCGGAGGTTCAGGTACGCACCGCTGCACCTGTGTGAGGTAAAACCACAGTGTTCACACTCGCACACACGTCGTTCGGGAAAACTCAGCCTGTGATTGATCGTCTCAGGTGAGACGCTGTTCGAGGTCCAGCAGCGTCTGCTGAAGGAGCGCGAGACCAAGATTCGCTCTGCGCTGGAGAAACTGCGGAAGAAGAGGCTCCTGCTGCGCTCTCAGCGCAAACGCAGTGAGTTCCCCATTGTCTCTGTGCTAGGATACACAAACTGTGGTGAGTCTCTCACACACACACACACACACACACACACACACACCGGGCTGGTTTATTTATGTCCTTCACTGTCTGCTCAGGAAAAACCACTCTGATCAAAGCACTGACCGGTGACAGCGTCCTCCAGCCCAGAAACCAGCTCTTCGCCACCCTCGATGTCACTGTCCACGCCGGTCAGCTGCCCAGTCACATGACCGTTCTGTACGCGGACACCATCGGCTTCCTGTCACAGCTGCCTCACCAGCTCATCGACTCCTTCTCTGCCACTCTGGAGGATATTAAACACTCTGTATGTACCTGGTGCTTCAGTCCAGAGAAGTTCAGATGTCTTATTTTGTATTATTCGGCTTTTAAAACCTTTGTTCAGATTGACCTCAGTGACACAAAGTGACCACAGGAGGCAGCAGTAGACCAGCAGCTCCTGTGTCCCTGCCAGCTTTAATCACTGATTTTCTCTTTGGACTTTGGTGTGGGAGAGTGAGTGGTTTACAAACTTCAGTGAATTATCCCTTTAACTCAGTGTTGGTCTTGTCTCGTTTGTCCAGGATCTGTTAATCCACGTCAGAGACATCAGTCATCCAGAGACAGAGAATCAGAAGGTGAATGTACTGAATGTTCTGAAGAACCTGGAAATTCCCGACTCCCTGATGAGCTCCATGATAGAAGTTCACAATAAAACCGACCTGCTCAACAAGTACGAACACTTTCTATGTCACTTTACCACAAACATGAGAGAAAACTTAAATTACACAACACGAGTCACGAGGCATCACCAAACATAAACAATATTTACATGATGAAAAACATGTCACTAAGTCTGTTACTGTCACACTGCTAACATAGCATCAGAAAAACACCTTACTAAAGTTAAATCTTGTTACTGTCTGAAAGTTGTCTGTCAGAAAAACACCTTACTAAAGTTAAAACTTGTTACTGTCTGAAAAACATCTTACTAAAGTTAAAACTTGTTACTGTCTGAAAAACATCTTACTAAAGTTAAAATAGTTACTGTCAGAAAAACATCTTACTAAAGTTAAAAATTGTTACTGTCAGGAAAACACCTTACTAAAGTTAAAACTTGTTACTGTCTGAAAAACATCTTACTAAAGTTAAAACGTGTTACTGTCAGAAAAACACCTTACTAAAGTTAAAACTTGTTACTGTCTGAAAAACACCTTACTAAAGTTAAAACTTGTTACTGTCTGAAAAACATCTTACTTAAGTTAAAACTTGTTACTGTCAGAAAAACACCTTACTAAAGTTAAAACTTGTTACTGTCAGAAAAACACCTTACTAAAGTTAAAACTTGTTACTGTCAGAAAAACACCTTACTAAAGTCAAAACTTGTTACTGTGAATTTCTCTGTGAGATGAATAAAGTATCTATCTATCTACTGTCTGAAAAACACCTTATTAAAGTTAAAAATGTCTTGCTGTCTGTCCTGCTGTCAGTTACCAGAGTCCACAGGTGGACACTGTGTGTCTGTCCGTGTCGGCTCTGCTGCAGAGAGGTCTGGACGCGCTGAAGTCGGCGGTGGAAGAGAAGATTGTGCAGTCGACAGGGAAACTGGTGTTAGATGTGAGAGTGGAGCTGAGCTCAGATCAGTTAAGGTGAGAAGAACACCTTTGATCCTGAGATGTTTTGATCATGTGATCACGTGCTGAACGTGTGTGTGTGTGTGTGTTCACTCACAGCTGGTTGTACAGAGAAGCTACAGTTCAGGACGTTAAGGTGAATGCAGAAGACGGCTCCGCCCTCGTGCAGGTCATCATCAGCACGGCTGCGTACGGACGCTACAGGAAACTGTTCACATGACGAGAGACACTGAGGCTTCCACTGAAACAATGACATTAATAAACTGAAAAATATACATAAACATGAGATTCATTCTCCACAGACAGCATTTCAGTGAACACAGCGTCACCATAGAAACACCATCACTTTAGAAACTCATAGGTGTAAGGCCACACCCACTGTGAAGAGTTAAAGTGATGTGTTCATGTAAGTGCTTTAAAAAAAAAAAAAAAACTACTGAATATACTGTACAGAGAATTAAAATATTTAATTTTGTAACAAAACAATGTGAAGAATCATCTGTTTCTCTTTATATTCACATGTTATTTTATATCTTTGTTCATTTAAGGAGCGTCTGTTCATCTCTTCATCACTGTATACTGCTCCCTACAGGTCCAACTACTTATGCTGTGTTTCATTTGAAGTCAGAAAAACACCTTACTAAAGTCAAAAATTGTTACTCGTGTCAGAAAAACACCTTACTAAAGTAAAAAATTGTTACTCGTGTCAGAAAACACCTTAACAAAGTCAGAAATTGACTTTCAGACAAAATTAAATCATTTTTTCTTACTTGCCAAGATTATTTTTTACTTTTTAGGCAAAAAAATACTTTCTAAGTAAGTGTTGCAGACAGACAGACAGACGGACAGACATGTGCAGGGTCTCCAGCAGCTTCAGTGCTTTGTTAAATCTAAATGAATTTGTTGTGCAGGAGTTTGTGGTTGAGAGCGACGACCACAGAGCAGAGAGGAAGAGTTCCTACGAAATCTCCTGCGACGATGTTCAGACTGTGAGGATCAGAACCAGGAAGCTGCTGCTGCAGCCACGTCTGCAGACACGCCCAGTTACTGAGCGTCAGCGTGCGCAGAGTCTGACTGGGCGTGGTGGTGATGTAGTAACGGTCAGCGGTGAGGTTCAGACCAGACACAAAGAAACCGTCTGAAGAAGAAGAAGAAGACGCCAGGAAACACAGTTCATGCAACACAGCAGATCAATGAAGTTACAGGCCACACACTGAATTACAACACTTTACATTTTCATCTCCAGCAGAACGTTAAAGGGACAGTTCAGAGTTTCTGTGTTTTTCTGCAGTGTTGTTGATGCACGGACAAGAATTATGCAAAAAAAATTGCCATGATTATTAGACATTTTTTGTTCTTACAAACTTGATAATTGGTGAAAAGTCACTAAAACATTGTTTTTTTTTCTTTACCTTTATTGTGTATTTAACATTAAGCATTATTTTTATTTAAATTATATTAAGTTCAGTGCAGTATTTAATTTGAGCGAGAGTGTGTATAATTAATTATTAAACTGTGATAATTAATCAGTTAAAGGTAGAAAAAGAAATGTTATAGTATATCTACCATCGACCAAAGTAAAACACACTTCATTAATGACGCAGCAGAGACTCAAGGAAAAACTGAATTTAATCACATAACAAAAGACTCTGTGATTAAAATCTACTTCGGTTTAAGTCTGTGACGTCACATGTTCACGTCTTTATCTCACTGTCAGACAGACTTTTCCAACAGGAACCTGAAGTTTGTAAACCACTCACTCTCCCACACCAAAGCCCATAGACAAAATCAGTGATTTTATCATAACAGCACACAGGAGTTGTTGATCCACTGCTGCCTCCATCACTAAGTTCTAATGTCTTATTTTGTTAATTCGGCTTTTGAAATTTTTCATTTAGACTGAACTCAGTGACACAAAGTGACCACACAAGGCAGCAGAGGACCAGCAGCTCCTGTGTCGCCGCCGGCTAAAATCACTGATTTTCTCTATGGACTTTGGTGTGGGAGAGTGAGATTAAAAGATCATTGATATTAGATAATGTATTATTCTAAACTCCGCCCCTCTTTTAGTGTAAACTCACCTGGACGTCCCACATCTTTCTTCCTGTCCAGGTAGCCGATCACTCCCTGTGCTGTCCTCTGATTGGCCCAGTTGTAGGGGACATCAGGCCACAGCTCCTCGTGTCTCGCGGCGCTGTGGTCATCGTAGCTCAGGATGACCTGGTAACCGGACGCCCACAGACTGCGCAAGGTCAGGACTGATTCCTGTGGGAAACAGGTGACGCGTGTTTTCACTCCGTGGAACAGAAGCAGCAGCTGAGCGGAGACAACACTCACCGTCCGAGGACAGAGTTTAGAGCCAAACAGCTTCTTCAGGGAGTGAATGAAAGACTCGTGGCATCTGTCGTTCATTCCCTCAAAGTGACTGAGGGCGAGGACGACGATCTCTCTGGGATGAGACTCTAACCACGACTCCACTGACAACAGTGTTTCCTGTGAGGGGAAATCATTTACTATTAAACCTGTGAGAAGATCACAAAACTGAGGCCTTTTTATTCTTTTTTAATAAACTCACCAAAACTGTTAAATGAGTGTAAATGACGTGTGTGAAGTACAAGTCACTGGAGGAGTCGTGAGGTTTGTGGGCCACGCGGAGATCGAAGTAACGGATTCCCATGGAGAGCTGCTCCTCGATGCTTTTATCCTGAAGACGACAGTTCACTCTTTTATCACTTTAAAGGGAGGTGACTGTGCTGTGAGCGCCCCCTGCTGCTCAGACACAGAGGCTCACTCACAGGGAAAACAAGCAGAAACTGAAGTTTGTAAACCACTCACTCTCCCACACCAAACCTCATAGAGAAAATCAGTGATTTTAGCTGGCGGCGACACAGGAGCTGCTCGTCCTCTGCTGCCTCGTGTGGTCACTTTGTGTCACTGAAGTCAATCTGAACAAAGGATTTCAAACGCTGAAGTGACAAAACATGACATTCGAACTTGGAGATGGAGGCAGCAGTGGATCTACATCTCCTTTGTGTGTGATGTTAAAATCACTGATTTTCTCTATGGACTTTGGTGTGGGAGAGTGAGTGCTTTACAAACTTCTGTTTCCTGTTGGAAAAGTCTGTCTGAGAGTGAGATAAAGACGTGAACATGTGACGTAGATGTCGACTTAAACTGACGTGGATTTTATTACAGGAGAAAATCCTTTTTCCTGGTGTAAATGTCAACATTCTCACTTGTGATTCAGGAGAATTCATACAGCTGTTCCATATTAACAGAACAGCAGTCATATAAATATGTATATATGTACATATGTCCTTACTTTTTTACATGTTTGTCACACTTAAATGTTTCACATTATCAAACTAATTTAAATATTAGACAAAGATAACCCAAGTTAAAACAAAATGCAGTTTTTAAGTGATGATTTTATTTATTAAGGGAATCATTATCCAAACCTATGTGAAAAAGTAATTGCCCCCTCTTGTAAAATCATACAATCGTAACTGCAGTTTCACATTTTTTCAGGCCTGATTACTGCCAAACCAGTTGACTCAAGAGACGACCTAAATATAAGCTGTCAGACAAAGTCAAGTCGGCCAAAAGATCCCAAAAAAGGAGAACATCATGCCATGATCTAAAGGTTACAAAGACTTTTCTTAAGCTTTGGATCTCCAGTGAACCACAGTGACGGCCATTATTCACAAATGGAGAAAACGTGGAACAGTGGGAAACCTAACCAGGAGCGGCCGGGCTACAAGAATTACCCCAAAGCTCATGTGTGTCATCCAGATCAACATCTGAAGAACTGCAGGACTCATTACCTCAGTTAAGGTTCAAAACCACTGCTGACAAAACAGAACATAAAGGCTCGTCTCACTTTTGCCAAAAAATATCTTGATGAATGGATTTAAAGGAGACATATTATACCCTATTTCTCCAAGTTGAAATAGTTCCCTGGTGTCCTAATGAACATGTCTGTGACATGCTTTGGTCAAAATACCATAAGGATGAAGCACCATAGCAGTTCAATAACCCTGCCAAAACTAAAATCCGAACGCTCAGTTGTGTGCCTGGTCCCTTTATATGCAAATGAGACACAGGCAAACACACACCCACTTCTTCCATGGGGTTTCTGATTTGTCCTTTTTACTGCGCTCACTCAGCTCCTGTTCCCTCCGCTCCATTCGTCTCCCCCTCCCTCCACTAGTTCTCTGACAATATCAACATGGCAGCGTGCGCAGAAAACAGCGAAAGTGCCGTCACAGGAAGAGACGTCTGACATAAGGATCAAGCCGAACACTGCCGAACTGTAAATCAGTTAAAAACGCTTAGGGACAGCACCGCTGATTGCCAGCAGCAAGCTGCATAAACTGCCGCTGTGTGTGACTGTATCAGACTGAGTCTGTGCTCCGGTCATGGAGGACGTACTGAACCAATATTTTTAATTAGGACGTGTCAGAATGGTCAGTTATGAGCTCTATGTGACCTTTTCTTAAAAATGTGTGTGTTTGTACGTCGGTGAAATACGTTCGCTGACTAAATACGGCGACCGCTGGCCGCAGTCTGATGTGAAGTGGTGCGAACACACAAACACACGTTTGCTGACTTTATCCGGCACATTAGCTTCATATATAAAATCCTCTGAGGCTGGAAGTTTGTGTAAAACACTGTGCTCCACTGTGCAGCCACCAACAGCACACTTGTCCCTCCACACTTTGGCGACTGGTAGGGCCTCCAGAGTCCCAAATATAAGTATTAAAATGATTAAAAAGTTGATTTTGCATAATATGTCCCCTTTAAAAAAAAACAAAATGAAGGTTTGGAGTGGCCTAGTCAGTCCGGACTTGAATCCAATTGTGATGCCTTAAAAAGGCGGTTCACGCTCTTCACATATAGTAGGTAGGGTTGGATAGTTTATTTACACTTTATAAATAAAATCACTTAAAAACTGCATTTTGTTTTTACTTGGGTTATCTTTGTCTAACATTTTAATTTTTTTGATCATCTGAAACATGTAAGTGTGACAAACATGCAGAAAAACAAGAAATCAGCCCTGTATATGACTATGTATAAACAGAAGGTGTCGTTGTACCTGTGTAGTCGCCCATTTAAAGATAGTAGGTCTGGTGAAGCAGGAGAAGACTTTGTCCAGGATTCTGAAAGAGTCTGACTCAGACCTGAGCAGCGGAGAGTTGATGTCCAGACAATAACTCATGGCATCATGACTTCCTGTACACAATCACAATATATACAATATGTGCTCTTAATATAACCATCATTTATACAATTACACTTTATATAACCATCATTTATACAATTACACTTTATATAACCATCATTTATACAATTTGGTAGGTAGATGAATGAACGACTGTGACCTTTGCTGGCCCGCCCCTGTTGTAAGTTCACTCTGGTTTGTTCTTGTCTTCTGTAACACGTTTTTCTCTCACTGCTGGTTTTACACAGATTGCAGATAACCTGTTTGTCTAGTACATATGTAAAGCTGACACGTGTATTTACCTGGTGGTAAAATGAGCCGCTGTTGTTGCTGCTGCGCCGATAGTCGCGTAACTACGGTACTGACTCCACTGAGCGAGCCGAAGGTCCTTAAAGATACATAACACTGTTTACGTATATGTTTGAGTCTTAAGTAAGGTTTTAAAGGTTAATTACATGGCATTTATGTTTATATTGACGCTGACTTTAATCACTGAATTTCACCCATTTATACTGTAAGGTTTTTGAGTGGTAGGTAATTCTGCTCAAATGACCTGCACGATGTTTGATTTTAAACAATATAATAAAAATTATTTTTAAAAAAAATCAACAATCATCTGACATCTCCAGCTGAAGTGAAATATATTATATTAAGACAAAACAAGACATGGAACCATGTAAAAATGTCCCATCGTGATCAGAATAAATGTGACTCAATATTATTGCGATAAAAAATCATGTTATAATACATATTTTTTTTAGATTCTTCAACTTAAATATAAGTGGTCTGAAACATCGCAGGTACACGTTTTTTTTTAGGGAAAAAAAATCATTTATTCAGACAATATTAAGGAAAGTTTCAGCAACCCCTTGTAGCAAAAAAATAATAAAAATAATAATCACACAAACTTAATGTTGTAACCCTAACCCTGAAGGAGAATGTGTGGCCATCAGTTCATGACCTTAAGCTGAAGTCCACCTCTGAATGGATTTTAAAAAACAATCACAAGAACTTTATGTTGTAATTCGCTCCTATAGACGTGAAATATTAATGCTTTTCTTCCATTCACAATTATGACAACAAAATAAATTAACCATGATTAACTTATTGCAAGTGATTTTTTATCACGCTAAACGATAATATCGTATATTGTCTCATCGTGAGCAGCTAAAACCACAGAGAAAAGGAGAGAAAAAAAAACAGTATATGTATCTTTAAGGACCTTCGGATCGTTTAGTACCATAATTACGCTAAAAAAGTGGCGCAGCATGAATCCAACTGCGGCTTTTTTTTTTACTGCGGTACAAAAGAAGGAAAAAAGAGAAAGTTTTCAGTGGAAAAGAATGAAGAGACAAGATGAAAACATCAATAATAAAATAAAAGCTGCGCAGATAACGAGGAATAAAAGCATCGTAACACCTGGTTTTACCTGGTTTACCTGGTAAAGTCAGTTGTGTGAGTTCAGTGTCCCACAACTGCTGCGGCAGCTGAGACATCCAGTCCCGAAGATCCATCAGAACCAGACCTCATCCAGACCTTATTCAGACCTGCAGGAGTGTCACACAGCCGATCATCACCTGATCAGGATCGATCAGGATCGATGAGAGTCACGCGCGCACCCACACACACACACACACACACACACACAGTCCCTCCTCCGTGGAGGAAACAGGAAGAAAATCCTGATTCTTGTAAAGTTTCACTGAAACTGATCTGAAAAAAAAAAAACATTTTTAAATAATACACTTGTGAGTTTATCTTTGACGTCATTCACACACTGATTTACCACAAGATTAAACAAATACATTATTTACGCTGTCCGGCTGCTGTGACGTGAACAAGAGAGGCGGGGCTAAACACTTTTTTCTGACTCAACAAAGAAAACTTTTTTTTACATTTTATTACCACGAACACACACACACAAACACATAGACACAAAAACACATAGACACAAAAACACACACACAAACAAACCCCAAAACACACAAACACAAACAGACACACACAGACACACGCGCACACACACACACACACGCAAACAAACACAAAAACACAAACAGACACACACAAACACAAAAACACACACACACACACACACACATACACACACAAACACCCATACATACATTTGTGTAAAAGACAAATAGAAGAGTTTGTGCTCCTGGTGGACTGTGATGGTACTACAGGAACCAGTGGTTAAAATCCGGTGTTTTGAGTGTCTGTCTCTCAGTGAATGTGAATAAAGTGAGACGATGAGATTAAGAAAAAAAATGTTTATTCTCTACAGGCACAGTGGTGCAGCATCCTTTCAAAATAAAGGCCCGCGTTAAAGTAGAACAGTCACGTTTGTCTTCATGCAAATGAACGTCATGCTTATTTTACACGCATATTCCAACAAACACAGGTCATGTGACACAGTTGAACGACTTCCTGAACGTTGTTGTTGTTATTTACATCACAGTCGTGTGCTTGTTGTTTACATTGTTTGTGCTTCAAATCTAAAAGTCTAGAAAGCCTACGTTGACATTACATGAGTCGGCTCTTTATTGCTTTAGTCAGCAGAAAAAAAAGGGACCGCTGACTCATGAAAAGTGAAACAATAAAAGCTTCTAAAGATTTTCATTTTAAAAGTGCATTAATATTAAATATGAAGAATTCAAGTATTTTTATCAAAATAAGCTCATGTTTGTGTGTTTGTTTCATGCTGTGATTCACACTTTTAAAATCATTTTTTAAAATGATCAACCAGTCTGTGACATTTAGTGACATCTAGTGGTGAAGGTGCAACCTGCAGCAAACTGTATACCTTTAGCTTTATGCTCAACATCAAAGTGGATATGACAAACTATGGTGGCCTAAAGGAGACAAAACCACAAATAAAAAAGTCAAACTATGGTGGTCTAAAGGAGAAAAAACAAAAAGTAAAAAAGTCAAACTATGGTGGTCTAAAGGAGAAAAAACAACAAATAAAAAAGTCAAACTATGGTGGTCTAAAGGAGAAAAAACAACAAATAAAAAAGTCAAAGTATGGTGGTGTAAAGGAGAAAAAACAACAAATAAAAAAGTCAAACTATGGTGGTCTAAAGGAGACAAAACAATAAACAAAAAGGTCAAACTATGGTGGTCTAAAGGAGACAAAACAACAAACAAAAAAGTCAAACTATGGCGGTCTAAAGGAGACAAAACAACAAACAAAAATGTCCAACTATGGTGGCTTGAAGGGGACAAAACAACAAACAAAAAAGTCAAACTATGGTGGCTTGCAAAGCGGATGCACCACCATATGCACCACCATAGCTCCTCCTGTCCACTAGTCCGGGCACATCCGGTTGCGTACATTCAACCACAGAAGAAGAAGAAGAACTTCTCTTTTTGTAGCTGCTGAGATGCAGAGCATCCATCGTGCCAGACGGGGAGCTGCGTATCTGAGAGCTGACGTGCTAATTACGTCACTACCAGGTACCTGGCCAATCACAGGACAGTGGGAAAGCTCTCGTTGGCTGGCCAATCACAACACAGTCTGCGTTCTGGGGGTGTGATTTTGGTCTGAAACTTATATATTAAAGATATATTTCGATCGGCTCGTTTGTAGCGACTAGGAGGATTTTAACCATGAAAACAAGTTAATATATGTAAGTAGACCTCCATAACCAACATATATGTGCTATACAAGCATTCAATGTCACCTTTAAAAGTTAAAAGTCGGATTCTCTTTGTCAGCTGTGTCCTCTGAAGGAGGCGGAGCCTGAATTTTTAGCACAAAAACTAAAAAACACAACAGTTATTAACTTTGAGGGGAAAATAATGAAATGATAATTGTTATAATATAATATTACATTTCTGTCTCTAAATCTCACAGACTGGACCTTAAAAGCTTGGTGAAAAGTCACAGGGACATTTTCAGCAGTTTCTCGTTCAGTGCGATGACCGTCGGTGCAAAGTTGCTCTCTGAGATAAAGTCTCCTGCGATGATGTTGAGCGAGTAGTCTCTGGCGCCGGGGGTTTGACCTTTGACCCATGAGAGCAGCGTGGGATTGGTGGACATCACCAGGTCCTTCAGAGTCTCTGTGGGGTGAGTGCAGATGTACTTCAGGTCCTCGGTCAAATTAATCCCTGTGACGAAGAATCCTCCTGAAACACACAATAATACACAGAATTCACCTTTAATGACGGCTGCTGGTCTTCTGCTGCCTCGTGTGGTCACCAGGTATCACTGATGTTTATCTAAATGAAGTCTTTCAAAAGCGTGATTTTCTCCATGGGCTTTGGTGTGGGAGAGTGAGTGCTTTACAAACGTCAGTTTCCTGTTGGTACCTGATACAAACACACTTAAAAAAAAGCCTGAACTTTCCCTTTAATGAATCCGGTGTCGCATGCAGTGAGTGGTTCATGACATCACCTGGTCGGCCATGTTGCTTCCTGAGCTCGAACTCCTCGATCAGAGCCTCAGCTCGGCATTTATTTGCCCACCAGTAAGGGATGTGAGGCCACAGGTCACCATGGCAACCGGCCAGGTTGTGTTCATAGGAGACGATCACTTGGTATCCGAGAGACCACAAGTTTCGAAGAGTTAACACTTCCTGAAATCAACAGTTTCACACGGTGTGTTATTTAAAGGGACAGTGCAGGTTATCTGTACTGTCCCTTTAAGAGCAGACGTGGGATTTTTTTTAAATTTGCTTACAAAAATTAAATGCAATAACAAAAACCTATTTCAGTATAGTTTTTATAAAGTGACAATGAACCAATGTGGTATTTTATAATTTCTTTATATTTTTCTGAGTTCCTATAGATTTCTACTGAATCTTCACTCATACGTTTATTTTTACTACAATTAAATGTCATTTTTCTTCTATTTATGTGTGTACAAAATATTCATTTGCGTTAATAAAAGACATATGTTTACTATCATGTAAATGTGTTTATAGTTCAGGTCAGTGTGGATGAATATTCATTCATAAGATTAAAATGTAAAGATATTTTCTGTATAAAAAGCTGGAGGATTTTCATCCATGTGTGGGCATTCTTTAGTCATGTGACAGTGGTTTGTATGAATGTGGTGAAATGTTTTTATTTATAGTTCAGGTCAAATGTCTGAGTCTGTGTGAGGAAAGACTTGCAGCAGATTATTTAGTGCAGAGCAAAGAAAAGAGCTGATGACTTAAGAATGTTATCAGTCAGCAGGGGGAGGGAGGGGAGGGGGAAGAGCAGGAGGCGGAGTCAAGGTACCGTCTTAGGACAGAGTTTGCAGGTAAACACGTTGCGTATGGTCTTCAGCAGCATCATGTGCAGATCTGGGCTCAGACACAGGAAATGGCTGAAGGAGAGGATGAGCAGCTCTTTAGGATGAAGATCCAACCACTGTCTGATGTCTGTCAGGACACTCTGTGAGAAGACAACACACAAGAGACACTCACTGTCTGTCTGTCAGGACACTCTGTGAGAAGACAACACACAAGAGACACTCACTGTCTGTCTGTCAGGACACTCTGTGAGAAGACAACACACAAGAGACACTCACTGTCTGTCTGTCAGGACACTCTGTGAGAAGACAACACACAAGAGACACTCACTGTCTGTCTGTCAGGACACTCTGTGAGAAGACAACACACAAGAGACACTCACTGTCTGTCTGTCAGGACACTCTGTGAGAAGACAACACACAAGAGACACTCACTGTCTGTCTGTCAGGACACTCTGTGAGAAGACAACACACAAGAGACACTCACTGTCTGTCTGTCAGGACACTCTGTGAGAAGACAACACACAAGAGACACTCACTGTCTGTCTGTCAGGACACTCTGTGAGAAGACAACACACAAGAGACACTCACTGTCTGTCTGTCTGTCTGTCTGTCAGGACACTCTGTGAGAAGACAACACACAAGAGACACTCACTGTCTGTCTGTCAGGACACTCTGTGAGAAGACAACACACAAGAGACACTCACTGTCTGTCTGTCAGGACACTCTGTGAGAAGACAACACACAAGAGACACTCACTGTCTGTCTGTCTGTCTGTCTGTCAGAACACTCTGTGAGAAGACAACACACAAGAGACACTCACTGTCTGTCTGTCAGGACACTCTGTGAGAAGACAACACACAAGAGACACTCACTGTCTGTCTGTCTGTCTGTCTGTCAGGACACTCTGTGAGAAGACAACACACAAGAGACACTCACTGTCTGTCTGTCAGGACACTCTGTGAGAAGACAACACACAAGAGACACTCACTGTCTGTCTGTCAGGACACTCTGTGAGAAGACAACACACAAGAGACACTCACTGTCTGTCTGTCTGTCTGTCTGTCAGGACACTCTGTGAGAAGACAACACACAAGAGACACTCACTGTCTGTCTGTCTGTCTGTCTGTCTGTCAGGACACTCTGTGAGAAGACAACACACACGAGACACTCACTGTCTGTCTGTCTGTCTGTCTGTCAGGACACTCTGTGAGAAGACAACACACAAGAGACACTCACTGTCTGTCTGTCTGTCTGTCTGTCTGTCTGTCAGGACACTCCGTGAGAAGACAACACACAAGAGACACTCACTGTCTGTCTGTCTGTCTGTCTGTCAGGACACTCTGCGAGAAGACAACACACAGAGACACTGTCTGTCTGTCTGTCATGACACTCTGTGAGAAGACAACACACAAGAGACACTCACTGTCTGTCTGTCTGTCTGTCTGTCAGGACACTCTGTGAGAAGACAACACACAAGAGACACTCACTGTCTGTCTGTCTGTTTGTCTGTCAGGACACTCTGTGAGAAGACAACACACAAGACACTGTCTGTCTGTCTGTCAGGACACTCTGTGAGAAGACAACACACAAGAGACACTCACTGTCTGTCTGTCAGGACACTCTGTGAGAAGACAACACACAAGAGACACTCACTGTCTGTCTGTCTGTCTGTCTGTCAGGACACTCTGTGAGAAGACAACACACAAGAGACACTGTCTGTCTGTCTGTCAGGACACTCTGTGAGAAGACAACACACAAGAGACACTCACTGTCTGTCTGTCTGTCTGTCAGGACACTCTGTGAGAAGACAACACACAAGAGACACTCACTGTCTGTCTGTCTGTTTGTCTGTCAGGACACTCTGTGAGAAGACAACACACAAGACACTGTCTGTCTGTCTGTCAGGACACTCTGTGAGAAGACAACACACAAGAGACACTCACTGTCTGTCTGTCTGTCAGGACACTCTGTGAGAAGACAACACACAAGAGACACTCACTGTCTGTCTGTCTGTCTGTCTGTCTGTCAGGACACTCTGTGAGAAGACAACACACAGAGACACTGTCTATCTGTCTGTCAGGACACTCTGTGAGAAGACAACACACAAGAGACACTCACTGTCTGTCTGTCTGTCTGTCTGTCTGTCTGTCAGGACACTCTGTGAGAAGACAACACACAAGAGACACTCACTGTCTGTCTGTCTGTTTGTCTGTCAGGACACTCTGTGAGAAGACAACACACAAGACACTGTCTGTCTGTCTGTCAGGACACTCTGTGAGAAGACAACACACAAGAGACACTCACTGTCTGTCTGTCTGTCTGTCTGTCTGTCTGTCTGTCTGTCTGTCTGTCTGTCTGTCAGGACACTCAGTGAGAAGACAACACACAAGAGACACTCACTGTCTGTCTGTCTGTCTGTCAGGACACTCTGTGAGAAGACAACACACAAGACACTCACTGTCTGTCTGTCTGTCTGTCTGTCTGTCAGGACACTCAGTGAGAAGACAACACACAAGAGACACTCACTGTCTGTCTGTCAGGACACTCTGTGAGAAGACAACACACAAGAGACACTCACTGTCTGTCTGTCTGTCTGTCTGTCTGTCAAGACACTCGTGAGAAGACAGCACACAAGAGACACTCACTGTCTGTCTATCTGTCTGTCTGTCTGTCAGGACACTCTGAGAAGACAACACACGAGAGACACTCACTGTCTGTCTGTCTGTCTGTCAGGACACTCTGTGAGAAGACAACACACAAGAGACACTCACTGTCTGTCTGTCTGTCTGTCTGTCTGGACACTCTGTGAGAAGACAACACACAAGACACTCACTGTCTGTCTGTCTGATGTCTGTCAGGACACTCTGTGAGATGACAACACACAAGAGACACTCACTGTCTGTCTGTCTGTCTGTCTGTCCGATGTCTGTCAGGACACTCTGTGAGAAGACAACACACAAGAGACACTCACTGTCTGTCTGTCTGTCTGTCTGTCAGGACACTCTGTGAGAATACAACACACAAGAGACACTCACTGTCTGTCTGTCTGTCTGTCTGTCAGGACACTCTGTGAGAAGACAACACACAAGAGACACTCACTGTCTGTCTGTCTGTCTGTCTGATGTCTGTCAGGACACTCTGTGAGAAGACAACTCACTGTCTGTCTGTCTGATATCTGTCAGGATATACATATATGTATCAATATATGTATATATATATATATATATATTTACACACATGTATAGTGAGTCTGTACCTGAACAGTGAGTGTGGTGTAAACACCGTGGTAGAAGTACAGGTCAGTGGAGCTGTCGTTGGGTCTGTGAGCGATTCTCAGGTCACAGTATCTGACCCCACAGTCCAGCTGCTGCTTTATGGACACATCCTGCAACACACACACACACACACGCACACACACGCACACACACGCACACACACGCACACACACACAATATCTTAAAATTTTATTTTTGGAGATTTATCTCACTGTTAGACAGACTTATCCTTGTGTAAACTGAAGTTTGTAAATAACTCACTCTCCCACACCAAAGCCCATGGAGAAAATCAGTGATTTTAACATCACTGATTTTCTCCATGAGGTCTGGTGTGGGAGAGTTATTGGTTTACAAACTTCAGTTTCCTGTTGGAAAAGTCTGTCTAACAGTGAGATAAAGATGTGAACATGTTCTTAAAGACTTAAAGTGACATAGATTTTATTACAATTAACAATCAGCTGTTGCAGTGTTGTTGTTGTTGTCGTTTACCTGTGTCACCGCCCACTTGTAAACAAAGGGACGAATGATGGGCTTCATGTATTTGTCGAGCTTCTGCAGCAGGTCAGGTTGAGTGAGGTCGACAGGTGATCGGTCATTCATGTCCAGACAGTAAGTGATGGCATTGTGACTCCCTGACACACACACACAAACGCACACACACGTATTTGAGGAGATATTTTAGATTTAAGTGCAGTCTGAAGAGGGTCGTTGGAGATTTTTCATGGGAGACTAAATATTCCCAAATTTTTAGTAAATATTTCTGTGCATATGTTTGAAAGAAGAGTTTTCAGTGAAAGCTATATATATATATATATATATATATATATATATATATATATATATAAAAAGTAAACACTAGTCTAAGGTAAGAATGATCATTTTGTAAAAAACATATTATATTTTCTTTAACGGGCAAATAAAACAAAGATCAATAAATCAAATCAAATGAATTAATACTAATGATATTGAGTGTATTTGCTTATGAACGAGCTGAACTGAGTGTGCAGAACGTTTCAGTGTTTGCAACGTCAGAGCAGATCAATCCCACTCACAGCAGTAAGACAACATTAAAGCTTCCATTAAAGGATTTTTATGACCAGCAGAGACGAGGAAGATCCTGTCACAACTACCATGAAAATCAAATGGATTTTATTCACAATGCAAATATGTCTAATTAATGGATGTATTCATTTTGTGTCGTGGCTGTTTTCTCTGTTTTCTTAGAATTTAAACCACAAACACAAAACTCGAGATTCAATATACTGTATGATTTTATCACAAAAAAGCACTAACAATAAGGTCATCCAGGTGAAATTTCCATGATTTGAAAATCCTTTTAAGTGTGGTTACATGAGGAAGTGACTGAGCTGAACTGTTAGACAGACCTTTCCAACCAGTTTGTAGACCACTCACTCTCCCACACCAAAGTCCATAGAGAAAATCAGAGATTTTAGCTGGTGGGGACACAGGAGCTGCTGGTCTGCTGCTGCCTCGTGTGGTCACTTTGTGTCACGAAGTTTAAACTTAGTGATGGAAGCAGCAGTGGATCAACAACTCCTGTGTGCTGTGATGTTAAATTCACTGATCTTCTCTATGGTCTTTGGTGTAGGAGAGTTGAGTGGTTTACAAACTTTCCTGTTTTTACTTGTACAACCACACTTCAGAAAAGCTGAACTGACTCTTTAAACAGCAGGACTGGTGCAGGTAGACTGATCACTCACTCACCTGGAATGGCCAGGTGATAAATGGGCGTGTCCCACAGAGCAGGTGGCAGGTGAGTCATCCAGCTGTCCATGGGCAGGTCACTGAAGTGTGACATCATCACTGACGACATTCTGAGCTCTGCATGAAGTCACGGAATAGACCTTTAATAAAGTCACGGAATAGACCTTTAATGTCACTGCGTCATGTTCTCGTCTCCTCACCTGGACTCAGGTTTACCTTTTCTCATTTTTCATTTACAGTTTTCAGAAAATAATTTTTTTAAGTTTTACGATTTTCTGAAAGCCTTTCTGAATTTTACTTTATGATTATCCGAAAACATATCCAAATTTTACTTTACGATTATCGAAAAAGCCTTTCTGGATTTTACATTACAATTATCATAAAGCCTATCCGAATTTTACTTTATGATTATCGGAAAGCTTTTTCTTATTTTACTTTACGATTATCAGAAAGTCTTTCCAGATTTTACTTTACAATTATTGGAAAGCTTTTCCAGTATTTACTTTACGATTATTGGAAAGCTTTTCCTGGTGTTAGTTTACGATTACCGGAAAGCTTTTCCTGGTGTTAGTTTACGATTATCGGAAAGCTTTTCGAGATTTTACTTTACGATTATCGGAAAGCTTTTCGAGAATTTACTTTACAATTACCTGAAAGATTTCCAGATTTTACTTTACGATTATCCACAAACTTTTCCAGATGTGACTTTGTGATTATCGGAAAACGTTTCCAGATTGTACTTTACAATTACCGGAAAGCTTTTCCAGATTTTACCTTACGATTATTGGAAAGCTTTTCCAGATTTTACTTTACGATTATCAGAAAGCTTTCACTTTACGATTATCAGAAAGCTTTTCCTGATTTTACTTTACGATTATTGGAAAGCTTTTCTAAATTTTACTTTACGATTATCAGAAAGCTTTTCCAGATTTCACTTTATGATTATCAGAAAGCTTTTCCTGATGTTACTTTACGATTATCAGAAAGCTTTTCCAGATGTTACTTTACGATTATCTGAAAGCTTTTTCAGATTTAACTTTACCATTACCGGAAAGCTGTTCCTGATGTTACTTTACAATTATCAGAACGTCTTTCCTGATTTGACTTTACGATTATCAGTAAGCTTTTCCAGATTTTACTTTACGATTATCTGAAAGCTTTTCCAGAATTTACTTTACATTTATCTGAAAGCTTTTCCATAATTTACTTTACGATTATCGGAAAACCTTTACAGATTTTACATCACGATTATGAGAAAACGTTTTCCTGATTTTACTTTACGATTGTCGTACATGTATGTACCTGTATATGTACATGTATGTACCTGTATATGTACTGTACATGTATATGTACCTGTATATGTACTGTACATGTATATGTACATGTACATGTATATATGTATATATACATATGAACATAGACCATATGAACAAGAACATAGAACTAATACATGTTAAACTTGAACCTAAAACCACGCCCTCTGCTGCTAACGTGTGTGAGGTGTCGTCCTGTGACGTCACACTTACCTGATCACAGAGCCCGCTGTTTCTTGCAGTCACCAGAGAAACCGGAGTGTGTGTGTCTGTGTGTGTGTGTGTGTGTGTGTGTGCATGTGTGCGCAGCAGCAGCAGCAGCAGCAGTTTCATGTCAGAGCTGCAGACCCGCAGACAGCGCCACAGTGCGGCCGCATCGTTACCTCTCCTCCTACTGTGACAGTGATCATGGGACCATGTGATCAGATCATGTTGGATGATGATCCTCATCGATCAGGTGATCATGTGATCAGTGAGCCGCTGTTTGTAGCAGCTGCTGCTGCAGAGTGTGATGGTGACGAGCATAGGGCGGTACCAGCGCCACAGCGCCCCCTGCTGCTGACTCCTCCCACTGCAGGCGAACTCTTAAAGGGACAGTTCAGACTACATGTGCTGTGACTATGATCACATAACTCTGGTGTTTTTATTCTTTTATTTTTGATAATTCTACCTTATTAATACTGTTTGTGTCATATTCTTTTATTTATCAATTAAAAATCTTTCAGTCACTTTAGTTGTGTTTTCTGTCTTAAAAAAATAGATATATTGTTTTGATTTGAACACTATTGATAACTTTAATTATTTGAAAAATTATATATATAATGTTATTTTAAGACACAAATCAGCACAAATATATCATTTTGTCTGTCATTAACAGCTTTGTAGATTTAAAAGTGTAAAATAAGTGATATAATATTCTGTAAATACTTCATAAAAGTGATATTAAATCATGACTTAACGTCAACTTTCACTGAATCATACATTGTTTTTTGGACTAAAAGTGACTTTTTCTCCAGAGAGAAATCGATCAATGATCGATTATAGATGATTAAAGATCGATGATCGAGTTAGTTGTTGTTCAGGTTCTTTAGTCGATCATTACATCCTGAAACAGCAAACGAGACAAACTGATCCACAGACTTTACACAAGACACGTTAGACATGTGATCAATCATTATCATATTTTTATATCATGTTTTTATTCTGTCTCAACACTTAAAACAAAATGATATATTAGTGACACATGAAGTAAATATCTCGTTATTAGGACTTTTCATTGTCCTCACAATTATGAAGTTTTAAAAATGAAAAACAGTCTAAGTTCAGTAGTAATTCTGATATAGTTTCTCATTATTATGACTTTATATCTCATAATTATAAGATGAAAAGTCATAATTATGATTGTATACCTCCTAATAATGGCTTAGCATCTTAAAATGATCTCAAATATATAAACATAAATAGAATGTGCTGAACAGAAGCTGTTCACTGGTGGGTTTGATTAACTCTGCTGCCCCCTAGCGTTCATATGAAGTCATGGTTTTAGTTGACAAACAAATGTAATGTTAATGTTTGATGGTAAAACATCAGTCACATGTTTGTGTTTCACAGGATTTACATCGTAATTCTAATATCTGATGAAGACGAACAAACACAACATCGACTTTTCACCTGACGAGTCGGCCGACTGAAGCACGTTCATCGTCTCCTAGAGTTTGCATCAAATCTGTTTGTCGTCAGCAAATAGTCATGAAGTCGTGTGTTTAAAAGCTATATGTCACAGCCGTGGACACGTAAACATTCATCCAAATGCTAACATCTTACCATCCCTCCAAACGCAACAAAGATCTTCTCACCTGAAGAAATTCTTTAGTCAACAGTTAAGAGTAGTCGACCTTTGATTTAAAATATTCTTGCAAGGAAAGGAACGTGGCTTGGCTGACCTTTGATGTTATTAGATAAAAGACACCGTGGACACTTTGATGTCTATGATAGTTAGGATTGGGAGATCCATCCATCATCTACTGCTCTATCCTCTACAGGAGGGTCATGGGGTCACACCATGGACAGTTCACCAGTCCATCACAGGACCACACACACAAACAAACATTAACTCTCACACCTGCGGTCAATTTAGAGTGACTGATTGACCTGATTCCCATATTGCATGTTTTTGGACTGTGGGAGGAAGCCTGAGAAAAGCCACACACACACACACAGGGAGAACATGCAAACTCCACACAGAAAGACCCTTGTTCCAACCGGGACTCAAACCTGGGTTTTCCTGCTGCAAAGGCAAGAGCGCTAACCACTACACCACCGCGTGGCCCAGAAACAGGAGACATGTACTGGCAAATATCTCAGTTTTGTAGGTTGAAGCTGTTCTAGGTTGTGTAAAAAGGTTTTTTATGTTACGTTCGGTTAGCTCGTCAGTCACGACCTGGAACATCAAGGGAATATTTCTGTGTCTTTGATCCTGAAGAAGCTTGGATACACGTGGACAGAAATGCAACTTGGATGTATGGCAAGTGGAAATAAACGTGCAAACTCTTCACATGACTCTTTGTTGCCCTGGTGATTGAGGAAGCTGCCTACAGCTGCCACGGCAACAAGTGTTTACCGTTAAAAAAAATCATTCAGTCGTTCCAAGTTCAAATATTTCAACTCTTGTAAAAGAAAAACTAAAAGGAGGTAAAAGACGTTCAGTGACATCACATGGATTTGTGCAAGTAAAGCCTAAAACGCTCCATCAATCACAGCTGTGGTTTGAACAGTTTTGTGCTCGGTGTAAACGCCATGATAGAAATGATGACGTGTTCGCATTCACACCAGTTTTTGAACTGGATCACAAAATGAACCAGCTACACAACGTCCTGATGTTTCATGAACGTTTTAACATGTTCTAAAAATATTAGTTTGTAAATGTCACATTTTACCATTAACCCTGCTAGCTAGCAAGTAAAAACAAAACTCTGGTTCAGGATCATCACAGATTTATTTCTACAGAGTCAAACATCTTCTGCTGCAGGTCTTCAGCAGCACCATTAGTGTTAAGTCTGGTTCTGGTTCTGGCACTTGGGTCGACCGTCACAGGGTCTGGACAGATCGGTGGCAGTGGGCGGAGTAAAAAAGAAACAAAAAGCTAACATTAGCCGTCACCTTTGAACCTTTGCGTGTCTGGAGCCCAGGTTCGGCTTCCCTCGGCTGATCCCGACCTGCCGGTGCCGGTTCCTCCCTCTGGCCTCGGGCTCCGAGTCGCTGAGCTCCAGGTCGGGACAGTACCCGTCACTGTCCTGGTGCGAGCGTGCGCTCTTCACTTTGTGTTCGGACGTGGGTTTGGCCCACAGTCGCTCCTTGGCTGGGCCTTTGCGGGACAGTTTGTCGGAGGCCCGCAGGTCCTCCGTGGTCCGGACCAGGTTAATGGTGGCCTCTTTGAAAGACCTGCCGAAGTGTTCCATGGCACATTTACGGAAGCTGCTCTTGTCCAGCGGCTCGTTGGCCGCATCCTGGTGACTCGCCGTCTGACACGAACTGTCCTTCTGAACCATGAACTTCTCTAAGAGGCCGTTAGCTTTGGCTCCGCGAGCTCGGTCCTGGTCCAGTTTGCCGTTGGACGAGTGACCGTGTAGCGCCGCGTGCAGCGCTAGCGGTTTCCCCGTGGGTTTAACGGGCAGCGGCGCGTTGTTGGAGCGGCTCGAGGACGGCAGGCGTCCGTTGGAGCGCTCCTCTCTGCGAATGTGACCGTGCAGCTGAGGTTTCCCCTGACCCAGACCCTCGCCCGTGTGTTCAGAAACGTTCCCGCTGTTGTCCGGACACAGAGGTCCGTTCCCGGATTTGGAGCCACAGTTTCCGTTTCCCAGAGTCGAAGCTTTGGGCATTTTCAGCTTTAGCGTTATCCGTGGAGGAGGACGGAACAGCGTGTTCTCCACCGGGAACGAAGCGGGAAGACCTGAAGAAGAGAAAAACAAACTCATTCATTCACTCCCTCACTCACTCAATCACTCAATCACAGGACACCAGGTCACGTGACGTGTTGTAGTGATGTTAAACATGTGAACGTTTCATTGTGAAGAGCAGCGTGAAAAACATGGATATGAAAGTGTTCAGTCACTGACGCCTGACACGGTAACCATGGTAACCAGGGCTTCCTGCCATTTCCTCCACAGACAGTTGAACAGGTTCATAAATAATTGGCAGTTATTGATTAACGAATGATAAATGAGCCGCGTGTATAATTGAAGGCGTTTATGATGAAGAGTAGAATCTTCATCACTGATAAAATTAGATTAAAAGAAATTCATTCAGTCATTAACTCATGACTGAATGAACTGTTGGGATGAAAAATGTGAGTGATGTCAGTGGAAATGAGACAAATACAGGAGTAAAGGAAGCGCAGTGAAGGTCTCTCACCAGCAGACAGCTCGTGGTTGATGAGCTGCACGTGTAAATTAAACATCTTCTCCTGAGCTTTACTCTGCAGCAGCTTCAGCTTCTCACGACGACTCACCATGTAACACAGATTCCTCACCTGCAGAGAGAGAGAACAGCAGTCACGCTTCAGTGGACTTTGGTGTGGGAGAGTGAGTGAGAGGGTGTTCATGTTAAAATGGTGCAACTCTTTTAATTATTGTTAAATTTAACACTAAAATCATTCAGACTGTTTAACACCTTATTTTTCACCCTGTTTGGGTTTTACTCAGAATGAACAATAAAGAGGTTCTTGAATCGTTGAGTTTTACTTTAATGAGTTTGACTTAATTTAACTCTTTTCCAGAGAGAATAACCAGTGACAATTCTACTGTAAAATCACTGCAGAATAAATAACTTCGTATGTGATGAATGAAGACAGAAATAGAGCAGAAAATGTGAAGTGAGAAACAGGCAGTGATGACAGAGAGACACAGACACTGCAGCAGCTTCAGCGGCAGCAGCTTCAGCGGCAGCAGCAGCTTCAGCAGCAGCTTCAGCAGCAGCAGAGAAAGTTCACCCACCCTCTCCAGGTCCTGTCTCAGGTGCATGAACATGCGCATGCGTGTGTGGATGCTGTCCTCGTGAGGCTGCAGCACCAGGTTCTCCTCCTCCTCTTTAGGGGGCAGCAGAGCTTTGTTGAAGTTACTTTTCCTCTTCAGTTTCCAGTACTGGTAGATGAAGTCCACCAGGCGCTGGGAGAGGCCCAGGGCCCGGCTCAGCTGGTCCATCTGGATCAGAGTGTAGAAGTCCTCCTCCAGCTCCTGCAGCCTCTGTGCTCGCTGACCCACCTTCACAGCCTCAGTGGCAGGAGGTTTGGAGCGAGCCGGACTCAGAGTGACCTCACCGGACTTGGGTTTGCTGTGTTTCAGGCAGAAAGACTTGAACTTGACCTCGTCGCCTTCGTCCAGGATGGTCTTCATCTCCAGGCTGTGCTCAAAGGCACACGTCACATGGAAAGGAGTGGTGCAGTTCTTCACGGAGCACTGAGGGCAAAGCACACAAATGTGATAATTAAAAAAAGGGAAGAAAAACACCAACAGAAGACAGAAAAACTAACTTTGAACAAACTGCTGCTACAGCTTTGTGCAGTATAGAGGATGATGATCCACTGCTGCCTCCATCATTATGTTCTAATGTCTTATTTCGTTAAATCGGCTATTAAAATATTTCATTTAGATTTAACTCAGTAACAGCAGCAGACCAGCAGCTCCTGTGTCCCTGTGAGCTAAAATCACTGATTTTCTCTCTGGACTTTGGTGTGGGAGAGTGAGTGCTTTACAAACTTCAGTTTAACAGTGAGATAAAGACGTGAGCGTAGACTCAGTGGCAGCTCTGTGTCACTTCTTCATAGAACTGCACTTCACTTTAAAAGTTTCCCTTTAAAAAACACTGAGATCTTGTTTTTTTAATTTGTCATTGTTCTTAAATCAGTGTTCAGAGTGTTGGATTCATTCATTTAAATTAATTTAACATCCATTTTCTTCAAAGTAAAAGCTTAACCAGGGACAATGACAGGAACTAAGACAGAATTAAGCCTATAACCATCGTCCCTGACAGATGAGAATAGAGTGACCACACTGACCTGGATACATGCTCCTGTCTTGAGTTTACACAGACTGCAGATGAGAGACCAGCGGCTGGGTGGGATGTGAGAGACTTTAGTGATGGGCTCCATCCTCTCAGGACAGGCGATGCTCACCTGAACAACAGCAACAGCAGCACAGTTCAGAACAGTCTCAGTCACGTCCACTTTAAAAACACTCATTTTAAAAACATGTACCTCTGGGATCCACAGAGCACAGCTCACGTGTGCCCACTTAGTGCCTGCACGCGTGGCCTTCATGGCGCCGCCCTTCTGGGGACACAGGAGACACTGCGGGTCGATGCCGAGGACGCACGTCCTACACAACCAGTTTCCAACGGGGACTTTAACGATGCCGTAACAAGCCTGTGAGGAGAGAGTGACGTTAGGTGATGTGACCCGCTACATCACCGACACGCGACAGCTTTACTTCACGAAATCTGGCCTTCAAAATGCAGGAAATGGTGTTTCAGAGTGTTTTCAGAGGGTTATCGAACCCCGTCTATGTCTTATTGTCATTAGAATTAGGGATGCACGATCCGCCTTTTTCACCTCTGATACCGACATCTGGAGGTTAAGAATTGGCAGATCCGATACAGAGAAACAGCGCGGAATTAATGTCTCGTCTGTACTGAATGACTTATTTATTTATTTATTTAACTCATTGGCTGCCAGTCATTTTCAGAGCAGTGGCCGAATTGGCACCAATGAGTTGTTAATAACTGTGCACCAGTACAGCAATCTTAAATAAACCAATAGCTTCACAAGCTTGATAGACATTCAAAATAAACAGTCAGTTCTGTGTTAATAGTTTAGTTTAGTGTAAAAATGATTTTAACATCCAACACAAAAGCAGCTGAATAAACTAAAATAAATAGCTTCTAGATAGAAGTCCCTCATTCACAACGAGCAGCAGCCGAGACGACGCGCTCTCGTGTTCTTCATCGCCTTTGTCCCTCACAATCACGTGGACTCTGCTCAAAGGAACTTCGGGTCGCTGCAATCCCATCACTCGTGTGTGACCCACGGAAGTTCGTTGCGTTTAACACGTAACTCTCATCCAGCCAGTGAGCTGTCAAACTTAAAGTGACACGGGGGAAACATCACAGCTCCAGATATCTGTAGTAAAACTTTTATCTTCTCTAATCTGCGATTGGAACTGTACATGCAGTTCAGGTAGAGCCGCCTCGGACAAGAGATTTTCGGTTTATCATGTCGTACCGTGGCTCCGGGTGGATCATTAGCAGCCGGAATCCTTTGTCCCCGACGACCGACAGCGCTTGTCCGTCCTCCACGGCGAGCACCCCTTTTACAGGTTTTGCAAGTAGCCGTGGAGTTTTGTTGTCTGAGGTCGTGTGAAAAAGTTCCACCTAATCGATCCTTTCACTCGCTTCCATTTAGAAAACAACGTGTGCTTCCGCACGCCGTGCTGCTCGCACACGACGTCACTCACAGCGCGCAGCATAGAATTAGACTGAATAGATCGGCCCATTGTCACCGATACAAACGTGGATCGGTGCATCCCGACTTAGGCTGAACGTTGACCGTTATCTAACCGTCTGTCAGTTAGCATTCTCTTCGTGAATGCGTCAGGTGAAGTGGGCGGGGCCTGGTGTTTACCTGGTGAACACAGATGTTGCACTTGTCACAGAAAACCATGTCGTTTCCCTCCTCGCTGTCAGGAGAGCGACACACGTCGCAGATGACGTCCTCGTCGTACTCGATGCCCAGACCTTCCACCGTCTCGATGGCGTGGTTCATGTTCTCGTGACACTGCCGCTCCAGCGCCTCCATGGCGCGTTCCATCGTGAGCTCGTCCACAGGCCCCTCCCCTAAAAGAAAAAAAAACAACCAAAAATCTAAATCCTGAGTGACCCTAAAGCAACCGTAAACTAACTTCATCTCGCCTTAAACCTAACAGACGTGACTGAGCTAGAGCTGAAACGATGAAACGATGAATAATCGTTTTTTTCGTGATTAAAACAAGATTTCCGATTGTTTAAGCTTCTTAAATGTGAATATTTTCTTGATTTCTTTGCTCTGGATAACAAAGAAATCATTAAAAGTCAATCATTTTGGTTTGTGGACAAAACAAGACATCTGAGATCATCATTTCCAGGTTTGACAAACCCCGATCAACATTTTTTTTAAGGTTTTCTGATATTCTGAACACCAAACGATTAATCGAGAAAATAATCGATCATGAAAATAATCGCTAGTTGCAGCTCTAGACTGAGCGCGCTTCTTCTCACCCATGCGCTGCAGCTGTGTGTTGAGCGCGTGCAGCCAGCGCAGGTCCATGTCGTCCAGGTCGTAGCGACACATGTCCTCGGCCAGTTCTTTGATGTTGACGTACCCGGGGTCGGTGGACTCGAGGCAGGAACACTGGATGTACTTCCTCTGGTGCGAGTACAGGACTTCCTTTGACCGCTCCGCAATCACCCTGAACACAGAAGACACCGGTGAGCTCAGAGCGTCTTCAGAGACGTGGTCTCAGAGGACGCAGCGTTACCTGACCGACGGCTCGGGGACGGTGTCTGGACTGGCAGGAACCTGGACTCCCTTCTCCCACTCCTGCTTCCAGGTGTCGGCCAGCAGGTAATAATCCTCAGGAGGGACGTGGTGAGAGTCCGGAAGCTTCATGGCACTGATCAGGTCTTTTCTGAACACCTGCAGGACACAAGACACATCCACGCATCCATGAGCTGCTTGGTTTAGAAAAATGTCCACAAACTCAAGATGATTTCTTTGTTTTATGGACCAAAGAAAGCAGAAAGTATTCACATGTAAGAAGCTGAGACATCACAGAAACCCAAAAACAATTCATTTATTCATTGATTAATGAAGTCATTGTTTCAAACCTGGACAGAAAAACACACGTCAGATGTCAAAAGGTCACAGTAATTACACAGATCAATGTGTAAAGAAAGCAGAACATGGTCACATTTAAGAAGCTGAAAAATCACAGAAGGTGATTTAATTTCACATTATATACACAATAAAAAAAAATACTTAAACAAATACTTAAACAGTTTATGATCTGATTTACAAATGCACCTTTAAGTTTAGACATGTGGTGTATGAATTATTTCATGCTTTAAAAGTTAAGAAGACTATGAAATCATCTGCAACTCACAATGACATCACCTGGAAATGATGAGGTCTTGTTTTTGTCCATAAACTAAAAATGATTTTTGTTTATATGGAGCAAAGAAAGCAGAAAATATTCAAGGAATCATCGACACTGAATCATTCCCAGGTTTGACAAACGACTAATTTGACTAATCACTAATAATCAAAAACACTTCTCTTATGTGGATCAGCTGTTGATTTCACCACCAAACTCACTGGGTTCTAATAAAAGAACAGAGTTCTGTACCAAACTTACTTCAGCTGGTTTCTTGGGGTTGGAGGCCGGGGTTCCAGGCTTGCTGCCATACTTGTGCGATGAGCAGAAGGAGGTTGAAGGACCTAAATAAAGAGAAAATTATAAATCATTCATAAAAACCCAACACAAACAAATGACAGACGTCAGCTGAGACTCACTGTCATTGTCAGACGAGTCGCTGCTGCTCGACGACCTGAGACGCTTCATCCTGTAACATCCTGCAACACACACGGTGTTAAAACACTTAACAGGGTTTATTTCATCATCCACATGTTTAACTACACCATCATGAATGACTCACCATAAAGTTCAGATTGAAAAGCATGCTGTGAACTCCTCTGGTGTTCAATAACAGCTTAATGTCATACCTGCACAGAAAGAGAAATAAATGTGTGTAAAACATTTACTGAATATTAAAAAAAGGATAGTTCAGGGTTTTTAAAAGGCGAGGTATATTATTACTAACACATACTGAGGTAAGTTTGTCTCGGAGGTACAGAAAAAAATTATTTTATCCCTTTAACAAAAGACTTGTGCAATAATATCTACGTCCGTTTAAGTCTACGATATCTACGTCACATGTTCACGTCTTTATCTCACTGTTAGACTTTTCCAACAGGAAACTGAAGTTTGTAAACTACTCACGCTCCCACACCAAAGTCCATAGAGAAAATCTGTGATTTTAGCTGGCGGAGACACAGGAGCTGCTGGTCTACTGCTGCCTCATGTGGTCACTTTGTGTCACTGACATTAAGTGTCAAAATAAGACATTTGAACTTAGTGATGGAGGCAGCAGTGAATCAACAACTCCTGTGTGTGTGATGCTAAAATCACTGATTTTCTCTATGGACTTTGGTGTGGGAGAGTGAGTGCTTTACAAACTTCAGTTTCCTGTTGGAAAAGTCTGTCTAACTGAGATAAATACGTGACATTGTGATGTAGATATCGTAGACTTAAACAGTCTTTAGTTAAATGTCTAAAATCAGTTTTTTTTCAGCAGCAGTGGCAGCAGCAGCAGCAGCAGCTTCAGCAGCAGCAGCAGCAGCTTCAGCAGCACAGTAAACTGTTTCAACAGACAGGACATGCTTCACATTCCTCATGAGGACAGGACGGGTGGGGGGGTTCGTGAAGGCAGTACCACTCTATACCATAGTGTAAGTAAAAACAAGCACAAGATGTTAATTAATTCAAAGCTGAAGCTTATAAAGATACATCTGCATCAAACACTCACAACACACACCAAACCCCATAGAGAAAATCAGTGATTTTAAAATCACAGCACACAGGAGTTGTCGATACACTGCTGCGTCCATCACTAAGGTCAAAGGTCTTATTATGTCAATTCGGCATTATACAATTCAGGTTCAGACTTATTTTAGGGACACAAAGTGACAGCAGACCAGCAGCTCCTGTGCCCCCACCGGCTAAAATCACTAATTTTCTCTACGGACTTTGCTGTGGGAGAGTGAGTGATTTACAAACTTCAGTTTCCTGTTGGAAAAGTCTGTCTAATTGTTTACGGGAATACAGGAGCTGCAAGTCTACTGCTGCCTCGTGTGGTCACTCTGTGTCGCTGAAGTCAATCCAATAGTGGGACTTTAAATGCCGAAATAACCAAGTAAAACATTAGAACTTAGTGATGGAGGCAGCAATGGATCAACAACTCCTGTGTGCTGTGATGTTAAAATCACTGATTTTCTCTATGGACTTTGGTGTGGGAGAGTGAGTGCTTTACAAACTTCAGTTTCCTGTTGGAAAAGTCTGTCTGACAGTGAGATAAAGACGTTGATGTAGAGACTTAAACTGATGACAACAACTGTTTGTTGATTAAATAAACAGCACTAGCAAGTCACTTATGTAAAATACTAATGACCTTCCAAATCCATGATCATCGAACAGATGTAAAATCGCATTGTGGTTTTTTTTTAATCGCGATGTCGGACACTATCATAAATCGTGTGGTTGGCGCCAAACACTCGGTGTGTGCGGCCTGGAGCGGCCGGCGGGGCGGGCACTAATGGCTGCTGAGCATGGAATCAAAGGAATCAAACATGGCGCCACCGCCGTCATCCAAACATGTCGCTTCCTTCGTGTCACAGCGTGGTTTGTTTTTTAAACGCAGCGATAAAGAAACCGTGGAAGTGTTTCACTCCACAGAGAGTGTCGTAAACAAACACACGAACACACACAGTGACTCAGCAGAAGCTCGAGAAGCAGCAGCAGGAGGAGGAGGCCCCGCTGCTTGGAGGAACACACTCGCTCATATTGTCCATACTTTCCTCCATCTTACCTCCACTTTTCCGCGCTGCTCGTCTCTTGATCCCACGCGTATGTCCGTCCACAGTGACCGTGTTCATGTAAAACAGAGGTTCCGTTTCTGGTTCCACATTAAATCCTGCTTTTTATGTTTGAATCTTCTCTTCTGAGACTCGGTCCTCCTCCTCCTCCTCCGCTGCACAACAGCTCTATTGTACCGCGTTTTCTGCCGGGTCCTAAATCCCGCAGAGTTCCTTTCATCCTAGATGCGCTCGATTTGTTCACCGGCGTCTGCCCTCTGTCCACTGACAGCGGGAAACAAAGCCACAACCCAGGTCCTCTCAGAGGAGGAAGACCTGGGTTGTGCCGGATGGGAAGTCCGGCTCTTTTCAAAGATTCGTTTTCTTTGGCTCGGCTCCTGAACGTCTCTTCACTCAGAACCTTCAGCCTAATATAGTGATTATGAATGCTTTGTGTGTTATCAAGCATTTAAATCAGTGTTTTCATGTAAGCCTTATTTTTATGCATTTATTTTCATTAAGGTTAATTAAGGTTAATTAAACCTTTGAATGAACAACTGAACCAAACCTAACCCTGCACTGAACTTTACAAACTCCATTATCTCATGCTGCTTCTTTTTCCTGGTTTCTTCACTTTTTCCCTGGCCCACTTGTATCTGGACCACTACACTTCCCCCTTCCTTCTGTTACATAATGGTATGACCCTAGTCTGTCCTCCTGTGTCACTGGCCACATGGTGTGTCCATCAAAATGAAGTCCTGGAGCAGGGGCGGCAGAAGATCTGGTTCTCCCTGACGGGAGTCGGCTCTTAGATCCGGCTCGTTCACAAACAACACATCACTAGTCCTTTGATATTAAATGGAACCTTTTGTCATCAACACTGACCATGTCAGGACCAGTCCTCATGGAAACCAGAACCTGGTCCTAATGAGGCAGAACCTCATTTCAGAAGAACAGGTTTAAGTTTAGGACTAAGATTTGAATTGTAACTAAGGTTAGTCATTAACTGGTTATGGTTAATTAGAACTTGCTGAGTCGATACTAAAATAAAGAGTTGTAAAAGTAATTTACGTTATTTATATTATTATATATATTATGTACTTTTACTGCACTACATTTCATGTAACTCTCTTTGTTACTCGTTACTACCAAATCAAATCAGAAGAAGAGTTGGTATTATGGTCTGTATTTATACAGCGCTTTTCTAGTCTTGATGAGCCGCTTTACATGACAGTTTCACCCATTCACACATCTTTTCATAACCCATTCACACGCTGCAACATGGGCTTAAGTGTCTTTGCTCAAGGACACATATAGACGAGCAGAGCCAGGAGTTAAACCCACAACCTTCCAATTGAAAGACAACTGGCCCTACCACTGAGCCACCATGGCTCAATCCTAACCTGAAAGAATGAAAATGACTTTTGCAAATGTCATAAACTTTAAGACTTTTAATTAAGTAACATTAAAAAAAGTGACTTTAACTTCTACCAAAGTCATTTTCTGGTATCACTTTAAAGTACTTTATACACGACTGACTAAAATGTGACCTCATCATACTGCCGGCCTCTGACTGGTCAGAGAGTGACGTCACTGAAGAGTCGTGATTGCAATGTCCGACGAAAGAATCAAAGCCAACACTGTCCAACTGTAGATGAGTTAAAAAGTCTTAAAATCCTGAAAACATGCGTTGAACTCCAATATTTAGCAAAGGAAACTAAAATGAAAGTAAAAATGTCAATATTTAACTGAGGAGTCTGGTGTATTTAGAGACAGCAATGCTAAAAGCCGGCCATCGTGAGCCCAATCGTGACCAAGGACTGAACCATTCTGTGAACAAATCTTTTTAATGATTCACTTTCACCCAAAACAACTGCTTTACAAGTCACTAGTTTGTGTGTTTGTGTCGTGGAGAAAACCACGTCACCACAGTTTCACGCAGCCGTGCTGTGATGACTCCGCCCACTTTGAGGAGGAGCTATGATGTCATGGAAACAACGTGACTGATACTAAACTGAGTGTAGACGAGTGTGATGGAAAATCGTCATAGGTCAGAACGTTTACATGCGGAGGAGAAAATTTATTTAAAAAATAAATCCAAGTGGTACACAATACAACTTTGACTAAAAATTATAAAGTAGAACATGAAACTGTTTCTATACAAAAACATCGAGTAGAATATAAAAAAAAAATATTACAAAATATTTTTTTGAAACGATCATACGAAGTGGCTACATGAAAATATTCCAGCACTTTTTTCTTTTCCTTGTGAAAACATGAAGTTGACCTCGACACTCTGAGCTTTGGCCTAACGGATACAGCACGTTTGAAAAATATACGTCATCTAAAGCACATGCATGGATAAATCCTCACACATTTATATAAATACAAAATATTTCTCTCTTGTGCTTGTGTGTGTGGGTTTTTTGTTTTTTTTTCCCACCAACTCAAACGAACCCGACATTTACAGCAAACGACTACATTCACGATCAATAAAAGCTTCCAAATCAAATACATTCATAGAATAATATAAATATTCACAGCATCAGCAGCAGCAAAGTCACGATGTTTACAGCAAATCAATCTTTACATTCAAACATTCACACCTACTTTGTTTCTGGAGAATGAAAAAAACAAAAACGCCACTGGACGGCGGCTGCTTTAGAAAACTCGTACACTTGTTCTGTGAAACACGATCGTTTACAGGCCCATCTGCATGTCTGCGAAGTTGAAGAAGTTGTCGACATCCCGGGACGATGTGTTTTTGTTGTCGGAGACAAAAACCTGCACGAGAGAAAAACACTTAACATTTGGGGATGGAGCGACAACACACAACGACAAGGTATGGAACAATATTTCCTGTCACAATTATCCCGAACAAAATAGCTATTTGCGATATTATTGTGATAATTTGTGAACATTTTTGGAAAACATCGGCTACATTTAATAATTTATATAATTTTTAAACATTTCCAAAAATTATCATATGTAATGTAGCAAAAACCTCCAGTGTTTTAGGGGGCGGAGCTTTGACCAGAGGTCCAATGGGAGGGAGGGATAAAACCAGAGACAAAGAACCAAAGAAAACCACAACTGTCAGCTAAATGAGCTAAACTTAATTTTGCTTATTCACTTTTTTCCCCATGAAGGACATTCACCACCGTCAACTTGCTGCTAATGCTTTTTGTCGCAATGTGTAAGAATATCGTAAAACAAAAAAAGATGAAACATTTGAACCACACATAGCACTAAAAAGCACCGGCAGTAAATTGATGGTAGTGATTCTTTATTATCAGGATAATCGTGAAAAAGGAGAACTGTTTATATTTTACACGACTGACATGAGAGCTATTTATTCTGAAAGTGCCACAAGGGGGAGCTGCATGTTATTCCAGGATTTTGCGATTTATAATGTTCTAGTTAAAGATTCTTGTTTCTTCGCGATGTTTCCCATCTGTGATGCAAAAAAATAATCAAAAATGCTTCTGACAAAGATTTAAGCAAAAGTGGTTTAGATTCACGATATATTATCGCAGCAATCGGTTTTAAACTCTTTAAATGTCTCTAAAACAAACTGAAAGGCAACGATATTTTTTAGCTTCGCAGACAAAAACACAAAGACGTTTGAAAGTAGAAAAGTGTCCCGTGAGTATCGCAGGGACGACGTCACCGCAGTAACAATGACTCGACTGCTTCTGTTACTTGACTGTGTTTGTGAATGAAAGATAGGTGGCGCTGTTACCTTGGTGCCACTGAAGACATCATTGGCGATTTTCTTGCAGGCTTCTACGACTCCGTCACCACTCAGTTCCAGTGCGATCACGGGACCTTTAACATGAAAACAAGACAGGAATTGTTAGGGGCGGAAATCAGCAGGGACGCCACAATAAAACATTATCACCATATTTAAGTAACGATAAATATTATCACAATATTTAACTCATGAATATTTAAATCACCATATTTAAGTCACAATATTATCTAGATATTTAAGTCACAATATTTATGTCACGATATTTGAATTACGATATCATCCCAATATTTATGTCACAATATTATCACAATATTTAAGCCACAATATTACCCCATATTTAAGTCACAACATTAGAAAAATTTAAATCACGCTACAATATTATCACGATATTTAAGTTACGATACATAATAGTCACGATACTTAAGTCACAATATTTAAGTCGCAATATTATCATGATATTTAAGTCACGATATTATTACTATTTAAGTCAGGATATTATTTATATTGAAGTCACGATATTATGATATTTAAGTCACAATATTGTCACAATGTTTGTCATGCAACGATATTATCACGTTATTTAAGTCATGATACAATATTATCATGACATTTAAGTCATGATACAATATTATCATGATATTTAAGTCACAATATTATCACGATACAATATTTGTGTCACGATATTTAAGTCAGGATATGATATTATCGTGATATTGCTCATATATTGTGATAAAATAACACAACTCTATTGAGAGTGAGCACTTGGCGCCATCTAGTGGACAGAATGTCAACTGATTTTTTTTATACTAATCCACAAAAAGGTGAATGTTTATTTGTAAGGTCAGTTGAAACATTAGATGCTTTAAAAAAAGTTATACTTAGTATCACCATGCAAAATATTGCAATATTTGACAGAATGGATTTTCCCCACACCTCTGCTTACTGCAGTTAAAGTCATCGTCACAACATTAACAAACGTTTTTCTTTGACGTTTTGTAAAAGTTTTCCGTTTCAGGAAATGTCTTCATCCACCAAACCACTCTTAACGCTGCGGTACACTTCAGGCCTGTAGATAGTGCTTTTTTTTTTTTTTTTTTAAATCAAGTGGTTTATGACACATTTTCCTGTAAAGGAAACAAAGTCAGAAGAAGGAGATCATTTCCTGTTCTGAGTCAAAAGCTCATTGAAAACATGATTCATGTGATTTCTGATCATTTTCTCATGATTACATGAAGTAAGTTTCTGCTTCTGCTTTAGAGCTCGTCAAAAAACAAATGTTACCTGTGGAAGGAGGAGTTTTGCATATTTGAGCTTTGAATATTGTTTCTAAATGAATAAATGAAGACTTTAAAAAACAAAAAAGTCATTAAAACAAAAACGGGAAATTCATTTTTAAATTTCTGTTCTTGTTTCACTGGCTAAACCGAGCTTAAAATAACTTAATCTAAACTTAACCCAAATCATAATTTCATTCTAAAAGCAAGCAACTTAAATCTGAACCTTGACTTAACTTTAAACCAACCATTAACGAAGTTAATCAAAAGATAAAAGCTTAGCTTAAATATAAACCTACAGTACCTTAAATCCTAACATTAGTAAACCTAACTTCATCTAAACTTTAAAACATTATTTTTTTTTTATCAATATAAGTATAATATTAGGTGTATTTCACACATTTATTCATCATAATAAATGAAATAAATTAAATTAAAACCAGACCTACGCTCATGGCCAACTTTGTGAGCAGCTGATGAGTTAGGAGGAAAGAAAAAAGGAACAACTTACCTTTGGTGATCCACTCCACCAAATCATCCGCACTGTTCTGGAAAACCCTCTTCACGTCTTCAGGTCTCATGGACACTTCTTTAGTCTGGATCAACACGAAACCTTTAGCAGTCGCCTGTTTAGATGAGATTTAAGAGGTTTTTTACAGGAATCCTCCTCACATGAAGATCCAGTCTCATGCTTCTGTGACACAGTAATTAACAACAGCACAAACAGGACTGGAATTCACAGGGAGCACACGACAAAAAGTCATGAACACGCAGACACTTTTCATAAAGGCGTTTTTATCTTTGAGCCCAATGTTTTTAATGACTTTAACACAAGATTAACCTGTGACGCAACTCATGAGATTAAAGTGTCACTGACTGAGCTGTGAGCGCCCCCTGCTGCTACAACAAATATTTTAGCCAAAAATTTTGACAAAAAGACCATACCAGTGAAATCTACGTCAGTTTAAGTCTGTAACCCTAACCCATGTAGCTTAAGAACATGTTCACGTCTTTATCTCACTGTTAGAGCGACTTTTCCAACAGGAAACTGAAGTTTGTAAACCACTCACTCTCCCACACCAAAGCCCATAGAGAAAATCAGTGATTTTAGCTGGTGGGGACACAGGAGCTGCTGGTCTGTTGCTGCCTCGTGTGGTCACTTTGTGTCACTGAGGTCAATCTGAACAAAGGATTTTAAATGCCGAATTTTTACAAAATAAGACATTAGAACTTAGTGATGGAGGCAGCAGTGGATCAACAGCTCCTGTGTGCTGTGATGTTAAAATCACTGATTTTCTCTATGGACTTTGGTGTGAGTGGTTTACAAACTTCAGTTTCCTGTTGGAAAAGTCTGTCTAACAGTGAGATAAAGATGTAAACATGTGACAAAGATATCGTAGACTTAAACTGACGTAGATTTTAGTTGCCGAGTCTTTTGTTAAGTGGATAAAAACTGTTTCTTTCCTGGTTTAATTTCCAGCAGCCATGTTTTCACACAGATGATTGTGCAGAGACAACATGTCAGCACCACCAAAAACCTGAACTATCCCTTTAATCTCAGAACAGTGGAAGTCATTTAATCTCCTCAGTATGTGTAACACACACACACACACACACACAGTGTCACCATAGGAGCTGTTAAACAAAACCAAACTTCCTCTCACTCTCTCACCTCGTCAATCATTTTCCGGGCGTTTGCGGTCGTGTATTCTCCGGCGAAGAAGACAAAGAGACAGGACTCGTCGCTGTCCCTGCGTCTCCCTCCCTTTGTCAAAGGCACGATGCTGCGCGACGCGTCGGCGGAGATCCGCACAGACTTGAACTCGGACTCCGAGTCTGGCGCGGGTATGAAGTCCAGGACCGCCGACGCCTCTGGCAACAAGCTCCAGTTGTTCTCGCCGGACACGGGCGTGAAGTCGTGGATGTTGCTCCAGTTGTTGTTGAAGATGCTCAGGCCGGCGTCCTTGAAGTGGAAGCCCAGCTCGGGGTAGTAGTACTGGAAGCAGCCGAACTTCATCCCCGTGGACGACTCAATGATGGGCTGAGTGCTGCAGGACAGGAACACGTCCATCTTTTTACAGTCCCGCGTGCGAAACTGCTGACAGGCCACCACACACTTGATGTCTTTACAGTCTCTGAAGAACACGCTGCCCTTCACGGGTCCCAGGAACACGCGGCAGTTGACACAGTCGTCGATGGTGATGGTCGCCGCGTGGTCGAACACGTAGATGTTGCAGTTCTCACACTCCTGGATGACAAACTGCTGCCCGTTCAGTTTCCCGGGAAGACGACCCACCGTCATGTCTTTGAGCTTCGTCAGCATGTAGTCTTTAGGATCCACCTGCATGCACACACACACACACACACACACAACATGAAAGAGACAGTTCAGCTTTTCTGAAGAATATACACATAATGTGCTGTACTGAGCGCCCCCTGCTGCTGAGAACCAGCCTGACACAAGAAAAAACTCAGTTAATAAAATCTGTCAGTTTACAAATCAAGGGAAAGTGTGGGCGGAGTCTGTCTGGGCGGAAGCCTGCTGTGTGGCTAGTGGTTTACAAACTTCAGTTTCCTGTCAGAAAAGTCACATTTTGTGTGTCCACTAGCCACACAGCAGGCTTCCGCCCAGACAGACTCTACCCACACCTTCCTTTGATTTGTATGCAGGTTACCGCGGCAACCATGGTAGTGGCCAAAAGTATGACTAGCACAGAGCAGTCTTCCACCCCGTTGCTATTCTTCTTTTTATGGACAAATCAATTCACAATAATAACCTGCAAAGCCAGTGTTTGCGCCACCTACTGGCAACAGGAAGTACACCTTCAGTAACAAACAATTCTTCATTTCCATGAGGCATTCAGGGTGTGGTCTGCATCTGCTATACACTGCCATCATTTGTCATTACTATTATCATTATTATTATTATTTGATCATCATTTCAACATTTGTTTTTATGTTCAACATAAAAATTGAACAGAACTTTTGTTATGAAAAAGTGAAACAGGACCATAATGAACGGGTAAAACGGACTGGTTTCTTTTCATTAAAGGCAGCAGAGACACAAAGAGCAGTGAGAGAAAGCGGAAGTGAGTTAACGCCTGTGTGTGTGTGTGTGGTCAGCAGTGAACACACACACTGTGCAGTAATCTGATTATAAGATGAAGTGAGAGGCTTTGAGTCCACGACTCCTGTGAGGAAGATGATGTTGAGTAACAGTGTGAACACAAACACAGGTCAACGTTGTAACCAAACAAACTCAGCAGGTAAACAAGGTGTACATTTAGTTACAAACACAAATACTGACAATAGTTAGCGTCGTTCATAAAACAGTGTCACTGACACACGGACGCCATTGTCCAATCTGCGAATTAAGTAGAAACCTGCGTTTTATTCACACTGAAACAGAACTTTCCTTGTACGATCTTTTTCTTGTACGATCTTAAAAAATATCTTCATCCATGCGAAACCCCAACAATACAACTCTAAGTAAGCTGTTGTACATGTGCCAGGCCTGTATGTGGGGCTGTAACGTTGCCACAGAAATGTGCCAAAAATTAAGAAAAAGACATGGAGCAACTAGTGGTGCATTCCATTTGTAGTCGGAACTCTGAATTTCCGAGGTGGTGGAACGTTATTAACTCAGGAACGCCCCCTAAACTCAGAGCACGCCTCCGGAAAATGTGAATCAAAAGCTGATTTGATACAAAACCTTTGCACTTTGATTCTGAGTCTGATTCTCCGACATCTGACCTGTACATATGCTGGTCCTGTATAAATCCCGGTCCTGATCCAAAACCACACAACTTAGACTTAGACTTTTTTAAAACGAATCGATTATCTCGATAATCAAGATAAGAATCAAAAGAGTAATGAATTATTTAATTGCTGTGGTTTCCATGTAGCTACAGTACATATATGAAGATGTGATTCACATTAACGCTGAACAAAATATTAGCATTTTTTTTTATTATTGTGAAAATAGTAAAAAACATTCTTCTTAAATGTAAGTGGGCGGAGTCTTCTGTGCATAACCTATATTCTTTTAGTTTGTACCTGAAAATGTGCACAAATACAAATCAAAGATCTAAACATAAACGTATTTCTGCTCATCTTCTTAAAGAATACAACGAGAAAACAAAAATATTCCTAATATTACATATTATGTTATGTTAAGAACAGCAGGATGCATAGTTGTTGAACATTTTAAGAATTATAAGAATCGTAAATAAACTCTTCAGGGCCTGGAATGACAAGAAAGATGCAGCTCCCACTTGTGGTAACTCTTATTAAATCATTTTGAGTGTATGTTGGTGAAATTAACAGCGTTTTCGAGTCAAGAACACACACCGCGACGTACGATATAATCGTATCTTGCCCCGCCCTTACAGGCTGCAGGTTAATCGTGAACGTGTAGTCTGTTCACTGAAAATTAGCTTCCTGAGAGCGCGTGACAGACTGCTCGGCTGTAAGAACAGCTAAACTTGTTAGCATGCGTCAGTTTAACGGTAAATGTCGTGACGTTGTCGTGATTTTTTGGTTGTTCTGTTGTTTTTTCGTCACCTTCTCTCGCTTGTCCCAGCTGTATTGCTTCGGAGCTTCGTCGCTGTTGTTGCCAAGGGGAACCGCGTTGCCCGTCGTCGTTTCGACGGTGGTCGTCGTCGGAGTGCGATCGTCTTTCTCCGACTTTCTCTTGGATTTCTTGGAGAAGAAACAGCCCATGTTTCCGCGTCACGGCGGGTTTTCACGCTAAAAAACTGCGGCTCCGCACACGAAAAACACGACAAACGTGACGCTGGAGATTAGCACCAGCACTTTAGTTGACAAGATTTTTTTTATTTTTTTTTAGCTTCCCGTTTCCAAGCATCATTTCTCATCCAATCAGCTCTGCGCTGGTCCTTACAGTAGCCAATCACAGAGCAGGGCGCGGTGACGTCAGCACGTGGATGATGAGGCGTTTAAGTACAAATCGTACAAAGGAGTTGTTGTGAAGCAGGTACGTAGGTTATAAGATTTATACTTACATTTAAAGAAATATTTCAAATTCAAAATGTTTAAAATAGAAAAAATAAACAATGCAAGGTCAGAAAAACAACAAACACGTACACATTATTAATAATATAAACAGTTAAAACATCTTGAATTTCCTTTGGGATTAGTATCTATCTAAATTAGTCGTGAAGCAGGTACATAATGTATATTATTTATACTCCAATCTAAAGGAAATGAGAAAAATGGCTCATTTTAAATGTTTAAAAAAGAAAAAGGTGACAATACACGTTAAGAAAATCAACAAAAATGTAGAAATGATATTAATAATATTACAAACACTGATATAATATAAATTAATAAACACAAGAATTGCCAGAAAACAGAAAAAAAAAATCCATAACTACTTCAATCCAGACTATGGTGACCATAAATATCTCAAAGTAAACATTATTATCCAAATGCAAAAATCTATATTTAAAAAATTAAATGTCAGACAAATTAATACAACTCTCCTGTCTGACAAACTTCTAATGACTTTTTTACAATTATTTTATACGATAAATTGTTATTATCATTATTATTATTATTATTATTATTATTATTAGTCATCTTGCTGCTATTGCTCTACCTGTTGTGTACATTTGTCTGTCTATTACATGTAATACTGCACATAATTATAATGGTGACTTGTTTATTTCATTACCACCATTATTGTGATTATTTAGTCCTCTCCTTCTTTTATCAACTTTTATTATCATTTTAGTAGAACCTGTTTTAATGCACACGCTCCTGTGCACAGAAGTAGAGAGATGAGTGTGGAGAAGAGACATCATATTTTTTTTTAATCACATATTATTTTTTACACAATACAGTAAAGATAAAAGAAGAAAGTTAATTTGAATTATTTGAAACCTCCACATAAATGTAAAGTTTTATACAAAATAATACAGAATTAAAATGACATGCCTTTTTTACTTGAGTTACTTGAACGCACCGTCATCTACACATGGGACACGCCCCTCTGGGTGTCGTCATCATACCACAAAGCAGAATTTTACAATAGGAAATGTATCGATGAAATAATGTAATGTAAGAATAAAGTGATGACATTAAATTATATTAATGCGAATATGAGATACAAGTGTTTCGACACAAATATAACGTTTAGAAACAGGTGTGAATTGGAGTTATAGTTGAAAAGAACAGAGTAAAACACAAAAAAATACAAAATGACTAACAATATGGAAACAATTTAAACCAGACTGATCACAAATAATCTGTATAATAAAAGATAATCATTCTTCTGAGGGACACTCTGAAATCTGATTTCACATCCTATTTCAATAAAATCTACATCACCTCAAGTTTACGATATCTTAAGAATATTTCACTGTTAGACAGACTTTTTATCAGGAAACTAAAGTTTGTAAGCCACTCACTCTCCCACACCAAAGTCAGTCATCAGTCATCATCTACCACTTTATCCTCTGCCAGAGGGTCGCAGGGGGTGCTGTGCCAATCTCAGCTACATCGGGCGATAGGCGGGGTACACCCTGGACAGTTCGCCAGTCCATCACAGGGCCACACACAGATAGAGACAAACAACCATTCACTCTCACACTCACTCCTGTGGTCAATTTAGAGTGTCCAATTTACCTAATCCCCACATTGCATGTTTTTGGACTGTGGGAGGAAGCCGGAGAACCCGGAGAGAACCCACGCACACACGGGGCGAACATGCAAACTCCATGCAGAAAGGCCCTTGTTCCAACCGGGGCTTGAACCCGGGTCTTCTCGCTGCAAGGCGAGAGTGCTAACCACTACACCACCGTGTGGCCCCCACACCAAAGTACATAGTGAAAATCAGTGATTTTAGCTCGCGGGGACATAGGAGCTGCTGGTCTACTGCTGCCTCGTGTGGTCACTTTGTGTCACTGTGGTCAATCTGAACAAAGGATTTCAAAAGCAGATTTTAAAAAATAAGACATTTGAACTAAGTGATGGAGGCAGCAGTGGATCAACAACTCCTGTGTGCTGTGATGTTAAAGGCGACATAGACTGGAAGCTCCAATTAACGCTGCGTTTGTGTGTGTATCTGCGTCATTACCTCGTTTATGAAACCCTAAAGTTTCAGAACAAACAGTTCAGCCACTGCTGAGAAAATAGGGTTTTATTGTTTTCCTGGGCTCTGCGAAGCGGATCGGCCCTTCCGTAATTTGATGTTGTCATCAGAATCCCTCACCACTCCTCTCACCACCGTAGCGCCTCCTGGTGCGGGCACTAGTCCGGGCACATCCGGTTGCGTACATTCAACCGCAGAAGAAGAAGAACTACTCTCGTTGTAGCTGCTGAGATGCAGAGCATCCACCGTGCCAGAGGGGGAGCTGTGTATCTGAGAGCTGGCCTACCAATTACCAGTCACTTCCAGGTACCTGGCCAATCACAGGACAGTGGGAAAGCTCTCGTTGGCTGGCCAATCACAACACAGTCCACGTTCTGGGGGTGTGATTTTGGTCTGAAACAGCGCGGCTGACGAGAGCATCAGTGAGGAGATATTTTGATCGGCTTGTTTGCAGCGACTAGTAGGTTTTTAACCATGAAAACAAGTTAATATATGAAAGTAGACCTCCATAACTAACATATATGTGTGATACAAGCATTCGATGTCACCTTTAAAATCACTGATTTTCTCTGTGGACTTTGGTGTGGGAGAGTGAGTGGTTTACAAACAGCAGTTTCCTGTTGGAAAAGTCAGTCTTTTAATCCATATTGTATTATATGCTGTGAACATTTATAGATATGTACCAAATGAAGTTGGAGTTCTGACAAAAATATGAATGAATGAATGAATATAAATAAATGATGAAAACTGTAAATGTTTTTGAGACATTTTCATAGTTAAAAGCAGATTTGGACATTGTTAAAAGTAACATTTTGGTGCATTTGTTAAATAATTTTGGTCAGAATAATCATGGCAGAAAATTCCTATACTATTCCAAAACTTCTTTACAGAAGATAAAGTTTGATGGATTATAATATTATAAAAGCGTTACAGCAGCTGCTTCACTGATCACAGTGATGATCACATGACTGTACAATAACAGTAACATCAACATGAAACCAAAGTGTTACAAAGCAGGGCTGGAATAACCTGTTCTGTGGCCCTGACACGCCCCCCACCCCCCACCCCCCGCACATGTCCAAGGATCCACCCTGTGGGTGTGGATGTGTGTGTGTTCACCTTTAGGCCCGTAGTTAAATATTTAATACATTCATTTCATTCCAGGATATGAAACACGTGGCTTTGGCTTCAGTGTCGTAAAATTAATATAAAGCAACACAAGTGTGAATAAAGAGTCAAGTCTTAGTTTATTTGACAAAGTTTCATACAATCATCTTTATTTTAAATGTGTTTGAATATAGAACCTACTCTGACGTTTCCTGGAACAGAAGTCAAAATAATCTTTGATTGTCATGATGTAAATATTTCACCTTGCCCCCTCAGCGCCCCCTACCTATGCCCTGTGGTATAAACACCCTCCACTTTATCCAAACAGGATTTCTTTTCCTCCTTCTTTTCCTGTTTTAAACGTTGGAGCACAGACCTCGAGACTTTCCTATTTCTGAAGAGCAGGCACACAAAAAACAAAGTGCACAGTCATCAGAACCTCGGGATCATGACTCAGCAGGTGGAGATCCACAGCACTGTGATCTGTCTCACCCTGGAGTATTTATTTATTTAATTAAAATTTTATCCATAAGCACATTTCAAAACCCCAGAGGACATTTTATAATGTTGTAGAATAAGAAATGAAACTACATTTTGTGACTTTGCTTGGTCATGTGACATTTTGTCAATGTTTTGGTAAAATCATTTTTGTCACATTAACACTTTTTTTTTTTGCAATTTAACTACATTTTGTATCAATGGACATGTTTTTGTAACCTGGACTTTTTGGGTCTTGTGACTCATTGTTGTCACATTGGTTCATCTTTGAGTGTGGAAAGGAGGCTCCGCCCATTTAAGTTTGCATACCTTTATAAAAGATCTATTTCTAAGTGTATTTTTTCACAAAGTCACAGGAAACGTTAATATCGTGTCATATCGAACACGAGCTGCTTCCTCACACGTTAGTGTTTTTTACGCAGTGTACCTTTAAAAGGTTGAACTGTCCGGTGTGTGTGTGTGTGTGTGTGTGTGTGTGTGTGTCTCTGTCTCTGTGTGTGTCTGTGTGTGCGCGCAGTGGATCAGCTGAGTGTGTGTGTGTGTGTGAGAGTGAGTGTGTGTTGCAGCAGCCGCAGCAGACTCCTCACACTGACTGATGTTGAGGTTGATGAAGATGATGAAGATGTCTCTCCTGCTGTCCTCCTCCTCCTCCTCGCTGCTCGTGCTCCTGCTCGTGCTCCTGCAGCAGCTGCAGGCTCTGACGGCGGAGGAGGAAGGAGCCGCCATGGAGGAGCTGACCACGGAGAAGGAGGCGGAGGAGAGTCACCGTCAGGACAGCGTCAATCTGCTGACCTTCATCATGCTGCTCACCGCCACCATCCTCACCATCTGGCTCTTCAAGCACCGCCGCGTCCGCTTCCTCCACGAGACCGGGCTGGCGATGATTTACGGTGAGACACGCGCTCGCTCGCTCGCTCGGTCCCCGTCGGTGTGATGACGTCATCACCTTCACTTTCACCCGCAGCCTCTGCATGATTCCGGTTCTGCTGGCTCTCACACATGTGAACGCACTGTTTTTCTGGCACAGCTTCGCCTTCTAGAAGCTTCAGCTGATCCACTGACCTCACCAAACGGCGCGATTTCATCGCATATCGTGATTAAATCAGTAAATAGTGGTGAATATCCAGTATCGCGATAATCGTAAATAGTGAAAATCGTAAATTTTTCCATGTAAGTGACTTAAAAAGCTGCATATCTCACCAACGCTCACACTGCGTTCCATTTACCGCAGGTCGGAACTGGGAGTGACGGAACTTTTCTCGGTTTAGCCATTGTTAGCATTACCAGTCGTTAGCAATGCTCAACATGGTATTTTATCACACAAAAAAAACATCTCGTCTACAGTTAAAAATGAAACAGAACTATGTGTACGGATTTACTGTGAAACCAATATGTCGGAATCACTAATAATGCTAAAAGTAGCATCTTGGAATCCCCATGTTGGGGCTGGCGAGATTTTCCGAGTTCAGAATTGTTTAAAGTCCAACTAAAAATTTAACATGTACAGGTTGCAGATCGATTTACGATCCTTGTTATGTTAACATAAAACAGTGGATAATAAAGAAAAACTACTACGATTTGTTTCTGACCAAAATGAGTTTAAATCAGACGTTGATGATCATGGCAATAGCGATGTGACTGACAATCATCACGATAACAACGTGACCGACAATCATGGCAATAACAACGTGACTTGATGATCATCGCAATAACAACGGAACTGACGATCATCGCAATAACAACGTGACTGACGATCATCTCAATAACAACGTGACCGACAATCGTGGCAATAACAACGTGACTTGATGATCATCGCAATAACAACGTGACCGACGATCATCGCAATAACAAAGTGATCGACAATCGTGGCAATAACAACGTGACTTGATGATCATTGCAATAACAATGTGACCGACGATCATCGCAATAACAGAGTGACAGACGATCATCGCAGTAACAACTTGACCGACGATCATCGCAATAACAATGTGAACGATGATCATCGCAATAACAATGTGACTGACGATCATCACGATAACAACATGACCGACGATCATGACAATAAAAACGGAACTGGCGATCATCGCAATAACAACGTGACTGACGATCATCGCAATAACAATGTGACTAACAATCATCACAATAACAGCACGACCGGCGATCATGGCAATAACATTGTGACTGACGATCATTTTAGTTTTATGTTGATATGACATTGTGTGTTAGCATTAGCAGGTACATTTAATAAACATTACGCCTTCTACTGTCAGCCCTCAAAACACAGGAAGTCGTGTTATTTTTTTCTGTTTGTAAGATGTCTTTGTAATGAAACAACCTATTTTTCTGTTTTATTCTGTTTTCATTTTGTCCACAAGGTTTTTAGAAAAGTGCACAAATGTCGTATTTGTGAGAATTTTTTCACGCAGTAAAGTAACAAATATCTGCCTCATGTTTCCTACATTTTGACAACATCTCGACATGATTATATTTGTCAAGCATAAGTAAACATGAAGTTTCCTAATTTTATTATTGTTACGCTTGAGACTTTTCACTCTTTTTTACTTCCTTTAAAGGGACAATTCAAGATGTCTGAACTGTGTTTTGTATGAGCTTCTAACCTGATTTTAACCCCTTAACAAAAGACTGCAATATCTATGTCACATGTTTGCTTTTAACAGACTTTTCCAACAGGAAACAGAAGTTTGTAAACCACTCACTCTACCACACCAAAGTCCATTGAGAAAATCAGTGATTTTAACATCACAGCACACAGGAGCTGCTGGTCTACTTGTGTCACTGACGTAAAGCTGAACAAATTAATTTAAATGCAGAATAGTACAAAATAAGACATTTGAACTTAGTGATGGAGGCAGCAGTGAATCAACAACGCCTGTGTGCTGTGATGTTAAAATCAGTGATTTTATCTATGGACTTTGGTGTGGGAGAGCATCCTTCTCACAAACATTCATATTTCATATTTCAAGTGCTGTTTCTGTCGAGATTGTTTAACACGTTAAATGATTCATGTGCGTGAGTTTGACCCAGACTAGAGAACAGTTTGTTTTTTTAACAAGAAAACAAATCAAAGTCTGTGTGTTTGTGATGTGAGACCTGTAGTTAATGAGTGACTCATGTGACTGATGGATCTGTCTGATAAGCTGAGAAGAAAAACACCAGACTCTGGTGTGGATGTTTCAGCTGAACATGACTCGGCACAACTGTGACGCTGTTTCTCTCATTGATCACGTCTTCGGATGCTCAAGTCCCATCACAGACTCACACTCTGAGGTCGAGGTAAAGGAGGAGTGAGATTATTATGGGGTGTGAGAGTCAGAGGAGATGCTGCAGAACAGAGGGAGGTGCCTTATGGATGGGAGTTAATTAAGGAGGGTGGAGGAGAGAGTTTCTGTAGTCCATACGGGAGGTGACGAGGGTGTTCACCATGACAGCAGAGGCAGCGAGAGACTCTTGATTTTAGGTGGAAGTATGATGGGCCACGCGGGTGGTGTAGTGGTCAACACTCTTGCCTTTGCAGCAAGAAGACCTGGGTTCTTGACCCGGTCAGTCTGCATATTCTCCTTGTGTGTGTGTGTGTGTGTGTGTGTGTGTGTTTGTGTCGGTCCAAAAACATGCAATATGGGGATTTGGTAAATTAGGCACTGTAAATTGACCACAGGTGTGAATGTGAATGGGTGTTTGTCCAGGTTGTGACTCTGCCTCTTGCCCTATGTCAGCTGAGATTGACACAGCGCCCTCTGTGGCCCTCACGTGGAGGATAAAGTGATAGAAGATGGATGGATACCAAGAAGCAGAGAAAAAGAGCTCTGCACTCATATACTTGTCATTCACTGTCACACGTCTGTGATGTCAGCTTCTCAGGACTGGCATTGTTAAATGGTTGAATAAGTGACAGATATGGAAAGTGAAAGTTCTCTTCTTCTTCTTCTTCTACAGCCATAAACTCCTCATGATGCTCATGAGAGGGGTAACTATATGAGTCGGCCATTTTGTAACATTAACGTGGTCCTCTTTCTCTCTCTGATGTCCTTAGGTTTGCTTGTCGGTGTGATTCTGCGATACGGCATTCCCGCCACCAGCTACCACAACAAGACGCCGCCCAGCTGTTCTATGAAGGAACGACCCACCAGCACTCTGCTGCTCAACGTCAGCGGCAAGTTCTTTGAGTACACCATCAAAGGAGAGATCAACTCTGGAGAGATTCACAACGTGGAGCAGAATGACATGCTGCGCAAGGTAACGGAGGACAGATCAGGTGTTTATTTGATGCCTGGACTGTGCTGTCAGCGCCCCCTGCTGCTGAGGACCAGCCTGAGACACAGAGGACAATAAAATCTGCATCAGTTTAAGTCTGCGATATCTACGTCACATGTTGACGTCTTTATCTCACTGTCAGACAGACTTTTCCCACAGGAAACTGAAGTTTGTAAACCACTCACTCTCCCACACCAAAGTCCATAGAGAAAATCAGTGATTTTAACATCACACACACAGGAGTTGTTGATCCACTGCTGCCTCCATCACTAAGTTCAAATGTCTTATTTTGTCACTTCAGTGTTTGAAACCCTTTGTTCAGATTGACCTCAGTGACACAAAGTGACCACACGAGGCAGCAGAGGACCAGCAGCTCCTGTGGCCCTGTGGGCTAAAATCACATCACTGATTTTCTCTATGGACTTTGGTGTGGGAGAGTGAGGGGTTTACAAACTTCAGTTTCCTGTGTAACACTGAGATAAAGCAGAGTCTGAGTCCATTTCTGATGTCAATTTCTTTCTTTCCCAGGTGACCTTTGACCCTGAAGTGTTTTTCAACATTCTGCTGCCTCCTATCATCTTCCATGCAGGCTACAGCCTAAAGAAGGTGAGCTGTGTGTGTGTGTGTGTGTGACAGGTGACACTGACTGCTGTCACAGTGGACAGAGGAGCAGCAGCGCTGTGATTGGTCATGGTGTGAGAGCAGTCAGTTCTTTGTAGAACATAAGTAGCTGCTCTTGAGGGGGAAGTCCAGAGCAGATGTCTTTCATTTCCTCTCCGGCTAAGAAAAAAAAACGGCTGATGCAGACAATATGAGCTGTTCCTGCTTTTCATTGTTGTGAAGCAACAGATCAGAGTAATTCTGGGAATCATTGTCCTGGATCTGTGCTTTAACTATGTTATTATTATTGCTTGAAAACTTTTATTTATTGGCAAAAATGTACTCTTTGTTTTCCAGTGTAGAATCACTTTAAAATGAAAATGTGTTTTGTAGACTTAGTGTAATTCTGCGTTCTATTTGTAGTCGGAATTTGGAACTTCCGAGGTCATCCCTGAACTCGGATTTCCAGCTCGGAAACTCGGAGCCACCTCACACACACCCTGAGTTAGGATTCTAAAATGGCTGCCACCTTTACCGTTAATTCGATTTTTGTCATATTTGTTTCACGATAAATCGGTCGTACACAAAGAACTGGTTAATTTGAAACTGTAAACCTGTTTCTACGATGTTTGTATGAACCAAATATCACGTAGAACGATGTTATTGACGGGTGTTGCTAACAATGGTTAGCGCAGGATACGTGAGGTCCCTGCAGCTCTGATGTAAATAAAACGCAGACTAAGAGCTTTGTTTCCTTTAGGCAAGGGCCATGCTTTATAGAGGCGCCCATCTTGCTTCTACAGTAGCCTGAATGGCTCTGTGTCGTTTGTCGTACACATCGTGATAAAACTCTCAGTATATGTAAATGTCCATTATACTTATGTTTTTGACTTTCATGAGTGATTTGAGTGGTCTAACTCGACAAGATACAGCCCTACTGATTTACACTGGGGGTGGAGTGGCTCAGTGGTTAAGACCGGTACCCTGTGTGCCAAAGACATCATGGTCGCAAGTTCGACTCCACCCCTGGCTGATTGTACTCAATTACCTTGTAAGTCACTTTGGATAAAAGCTAAATGACATGTAATGTAATGTGACTCTGAAGTGCCACAAAGGGGGTGCTGCATGTTTTTGTGATGATTTCAGCTCCGTTTAACGAAGATGGTCCAGATAATCACAACATTTTGATGATGTTTGTTGTAACGTTATCTTCAGTGTTTCCTCTGCTAACATTAGGCTAACGTATTCATGCTGTTAGCTAACTGTCCGTTTACATCAAAACTCCCAATTTTATGGATAAAAATGGCACAGTACGATAATGTGTACGACGGATTTATAATCAGGAGAGAAGTGAAATTAACGTTAAAGTAGCAGCGTTTGTACAGTGGCAGCCATCTTTGTATGGAAATCTGTTAGCTAACAGTTAGCCAACAGTTAGCCTAAAAGACAGTATTTACTGAGCGTAGTTTAAATAATTCACAGTCCAAATCCTGTGTTTTCTGTTACTGTAACTTAAAAAACTAAAAACCGTTTTTTGAAATCTTGATAATTTTATTTCAGTGTCAGCAAATCTGTGAGGGGGGAATTTGCTGAGTCAGACAACAGAACTCAGGAAACAGGAAGTGGTGGTGGGGACAGACGGGACTTTTTCTTTTGTCTCTGATAAATGCACACTTTTAAACGTGTGTTTGTAAATATATATTTGAAAGAAAAATAACTTTTAAAGGTCATTCAAATCCACATCAAGGAAAATAAACTGAGTCACATGATCCATAAGTGAAGCGTAGTTTTAGTTTTTAAACACATTTATCCAACATTCTGAGATTCTGCTGACGTTTGTCTCACTGAAATACTCAGTTTTACTTTAAATGAACAAATAAAAACATGTAAACAATCAGGGAGAAAAGTGAGTTCAATTAAACTTCAAAATCAGTGTATTTTCGTATTTAAATCATGTTTTAGTTTTTTTTAATTGCTTTTAATGAATTTGTTGTTTTAATTTTATTGTCATTATTCTCATCATGATTATGACTATATGATTATGATGTGTTTTTTTGTGGACAGAGAAAAAAAACCTTAAGGGATTTAACAGCTGTGATAATGTCAATATAAGGTGTGTGCCCTTCAAAAGAGGAAATAAGTTTTTAATGTAAACCTCTGTAACTCACTGACACACTTTTAAAGGAATATTCATGTGTTTTTCTCTCTGGGTCAAAGTCACTTCATGCTCAGGAAGCAGCAGCAGCTGCAGCAGCAGTTTTACTTCATCATTCTTGTGCAACCAGTTCAACAACAACACACACACACACACAGCCATAAATAATAACATGATTTTGGATTCAGGAAATACATTACTCATAATGTTACTAATGTTTTATGTGACAAACATTAGTAGATAAAATTCGGTCAGTTTAAAAATGACGTTGTACACTTGAAAACTAACAAACACAAACTTGAACAAGAACTTTTTTGTCTTTTTTGCAGAGACACTTCTTCAGAAATCTGGGTTCCATCATCACGTACGCTTTCCTCGGCACGGCCATCTCATGTTTTGTTATCGGGTGAGTCGTCGTCGTCATTGTCACAAAAACTATTCTGTCTTATCAGATAAAGAGAAAATACAATCTGAAGAATGTTTTTTAAGATACAATGTTTAATTATGATTTAAAAATAGAAATTGTGAGACCAAGTAGTCAAACCCATGATGTAAAAAGTCAAACCCATGAGGTAAAAAGTCAAACCCATGAGGTAAAAAGTCAAAACCATGAGGTAAAAAGTCAAAACCACGAGAGTGAAAGTCAAAACCATGAGGTAAAAAGTCAAACCCATGGGGTAAAAAGTCAAACCCATGAGGTAAAAAGTCAAAACCACGAGAGTGAAAGTCAAAACCATGAGGTAAAAAGTCAAAACCACGTGAGTGAAAGTCAAAACCATGAGGTAAAAAGTCAAAACCACGAGAGTGAAAGTCAAACCCATGAGGTAAAAAGTCAAACCCATGAGGTAAAAAGTCAAAACCATGAGGTAAAAAGTCAAAACCACGAGAGTGAAAGTCAAAACCATGAGGTAAAAAGTCACACCCCCGAGAGTGAAAGTCAAAACCATGAGGTAAAAAGTCAAACCCATGAGGTAAAAAGTCAAAACCACGAGAGTGAAAGTCAAAACCATGAGGTAAAAAGTCAAACACATGGGGTAAAAAGTCAAACCCATGAGGTAAAAAGTCAAAACCACGAGAGTGAAAGTCAAAACCATGAGGTAAAAAGTCAAAACCACGTGAGTGAAAGTCAAAACCATGAGGTAAAAAGTCAAAACCACGAGAGTGAAAGTCAAACCCATGAGGTAAAAAGTCAAAACCATGAGGTAAAAAGTCAAAACCACGAGAGTGAAAGTCAAAACCATGAGGTAAAAAGTCAAAACCACGAGAGTGAAAGTCAAAACCACGAGAGTGAAAGTCAAAACCATGAGGTAAAAAGTCAAAACCACGAGAGTGAAAGTCAAAACCATGAGGTAAAAAGTCAACTTGAACTTGAATGATTTTGTTTCATGTGAGGGTGATGAAAGTGTGTGTTGACCTGCAGTAATCTCATGTACGGTGTGGTCAAACTGATGCAACTGGTCGGTCAGCTGTCGGACAAGTTCTACTACACTGACTGTCTCTTCTTTGGTGCCGTCATTTCTGCCACCGATCCAGGTTTGATCTTCACTTCACAACTGCAACATTATAATTATAATTATTATAATTATTATACCGCTGTGTTTCAACATAATATATAAAAGTCTATATTTGTTTTTCATCCTGTGTTTCAGTGACAGTGTTGGCCATTTTCAATGAGCTCCATGCAGACGGTGACCTTTATGCTCTGCTGTTTGGAGAAAGTGTTATGAACGACGCAGTCGCCATCGTTCTGTCCTCGTAAGTCACAAGAACAAACCACTCACTCTCCCACAACAAATTCCATAGAGAGCTGTGTGCAGCACACAGCTCTCTGACTCCCTCTACTGGCAGACCTGCAAACACAGTTTTGTTAAATTTGAAACCAGATGCAGATCAGTTTTATTTGAAATAAAACAGATGTTACCATAAATATAAGGGATTAAATACATTCATAACAGAAAAAGGAAATTGTACGTTTATGTTATTATATATTTGATAACGTATAATGTTATGTGGTTCATTTCCATTATTGTGATGTTCATCACTAACGTACAGTCAAAGTGATTTATTTTAAAGGGCCATCAGAAAGTACTTAGTATATCGCAATATGGTGATAATATTGTATCGTGATTTTTCTGGAGTTTTTTGTTTATTTAATTACAGACGTAAGTTTTCTAAAAGATTCAGACCAAATAAAGGTAGATTATGCACAAAAATCCCTGCACATTCACACTGTTTAACAAAGAAAACAAAAATGAAGGCGTATTTTCACCATTTTCACAATAATCTCCTGAATCCCACTACTTTTCTTCAGGCTGCTTCATGTAACTCACTGTAATCTCTGTGTTGTGTGTGTTGTATGTGTGTTGTGTGTTTGCAGGTCCATCGTTGCGTACCAGCCCAGTGGCGCAAACACTCACATGTTTGATGCTGCAGCGTTTTTTAAATCTGTAGGAGTTTTTCTGGGGATTTTCAGTGGCTCGTTTGTGATGGGAGCCGCCTCAGGAGTCGTCACCGCTCTCATATCCTTCCTTTCAAAATAAAAGCAGGCATCATTGGTACAGATTCATCGTGTTTCAACATGTTGTTCTTTAACTCAACGTTTCAACGTCACCAAGTTCACCAAACTTCACTGTTTCCCTCTGCTGGAGACGGCGCTCTTCTTCCTCATGTCCTGGAGCAACTTCCTGTTAGCAGAGGCCTGTGGGTTCACAGGTGAGTGACGTCTCACACACACACACACACACACACACACACACACGTTCACAGTGACAGGAAGGAAACAACCGTTATCGTGCTGTTGCTGTTTGGAACAAAGTCCCCACTGTAAATATTTTTGATCCACTTCTGGCGAACATCGTGGTCCTCTGCACGCCCAGGGAATCCATTTAGAGCATACGGCCGCAGACAGGGGCACCCTTCATGAGGTAAAGCTTTGTGTAGTTCACATTCAGTTTTTATCCAAACCTGTACTTATCCAAAGGTAAGTACAGGTAAAAGTAGAAATGTACACTTCTTAGCTCTCAGCTCCCATTCAATCGCGCGTATACTGCAGGGATACGCCACTGCAGCAATGGCGGCTCGTTTACTTCCAGTACTTCACCGGATTTGTCGATGTTCAGCACGAGCATGTGGAAGCTGAACCATCAGAGTGTCAACTATCCATTCATCCAACTATTCATCCAACCAGATATAGATAGGGTTAGTATGTATGTTGTGTAGAGTTGTTTGGAATTTTGCTTCTCTCTGTCTGTCACAGGTGTGGTGGCCGTGCTCTTCTGTGGAATCACTCAGGCTCACTACACGCACAATAATCTGTCTGAGGAGTCAACGAAGAGAACCAAGCAGGTAATCACATCTGTGACTAAACAGTAAGTGGTAACTGTGTGTTGGTTGGGATGAGCTCTAGAGGTCCACACTCAGCCTGAAGCCTCTGTGTTTTCTCTGCAGCTCTTTGAGGTTCTTCACTTCCTGGCTGAGAACTTCATCTTCTCCTACATGGGCTTGGCTCTGTTCACCTTCCAGAATCACATCTTCAGCCCCATCTTCATCATCGGGGCTTTTGTATCCTTTTATTATTGTTCAACATCATTCAAACATAGATGTTTCTGTTTCATAAACACAACCACACAAAGGAAGAAGACGAAGGTCGTCACTGAAACACTGTTGTAGTTTAAATGAAAACAGTCAAATCAGAGTAAATGAAGAATATAACAGCACCTGTCCCTCGTCAATGTCAAAGTGGTCTCTGCTCACGCTGGTGTCCTAGGTAGGTCACCTGTCAGTGGACAGTTGGACAGATGTGTGGTTAATTGTCAGATGACAGACAGTCCAGCTGTAACTTGTCCAGTCAAACCTTCCTGAGCTGTGGTCAGTTGTCCATATTCATCGGCAGAGCTTTGAACATCTACCCTCTGTCCTTCCTCCTCAACCTCGGACGAAGACACAAGATCAAGGGAAACTTCCAGCACATGATGATGTTTGCAGGTATGAAAGAATGAACTTTAATTATATTTAATTAGAGTGTAGAATTCTGTCAGTGGGAAGAGACAAGATGGAGACAGATGATCTGCTGTGGCAACCTCTAAAGACACAAGCTGGAAGAAGAAGAGACTGACTGCCAAATAATGAGCTATTCTACATATCAAAAGACTGACTGCCAAATACTGAGCTATTCTACACATCCACCAGTGAACTGACTACCAAATAATGAGCTATTATAAATATCAATCAATAGACCTATTGCCAAATAATGACCTATTCTGCATATCAAAAGACTGACTAATAATGAGCTAATCGATGAGTTGTTTGGTTCATAAAATGTGTACAAATATTGATCAGTGTTTGCAGAGGTGCAAAAAAAGTAGAAAATATTCACATTTAAGAAGCTGAAAATGTTATTATTGATATATTTGTATTATCATTGATATATTTGTATTATGATGATGTTTCTCTGCAGGTTTGAGAGGAGCCATGGCGTTTGCTTTAGCGATTCGTGACACGGCCACTTATGCCCGACAGATGATGTTCACCACCACCCTCCTCATCGTCTTCTTCACTGTATGGGTGTTTGGGGGAGGGACCACACCCATGTTGTCATGGTTACACATCAGGTAAACAGAACTATGGAATTAGATTTGTGTCGATATTTTGACTTTATGAATCGAGCAAAAACAAAAATTATCCACAAAATCAAAAATACACAAATAAAATATCAATTTAATCATTCAAAAATATTAAATTATTTTTGTTTGAAAATATGCTTTTTGTTTGCAATGATCAGAATTATTATTTTTTTTTTTTTTGCGCTCCCTCACTTGTTTGCGCTCCACGTGGTGTTTTGGAATTCATCCAGCAGATGGTGCTGGAGGTCTGCGATAGGTCTGTTGTTGTTCACTACTCTAAAAGTAACTGAGACTCCAGTTTGAGTTTGAAGAGCACAAGCACTTCCTGTTAGAAAACAGCTCAATAATCTCGCTCTGCTGTCTGTTAAATTATGACTGAATCAGTCGCAACAACAGAAACAGAAACAGCAGAAACGGAAACAGTAACAGCAGAAACAATAGAAGCAGAAACAACAGAAACAGCAACAGTAACAACAGTAATAACAGTAACATTCCTAACAGTAGTAACAGTAATAACAGTGACTGTAATAACGTAATAAAAGTAAGAACAGTAACAGTAATAATAATAGTAACAGTAATAAAGGTAATAAAAGTGACAGTAATAAAAGTAACAGCAATAAAACTAATAACAGTAACAACAGTAACAACAGTAACAGTAATAACATTAACAGTAATTACAGTAATTATAACAGTTACAGTAGTAACAGTAATAATAGTAACAGTAACAACAGTAACAGTAGTAACAATAATAACAGTAACAACAGTAATAACATTAACAGTAATAACAGTAACAGTGATAATAACAGTAACAACACTGATAATAACATTTGTTACTGATGTTTCTGCTGCTGTTTCACTCTGACAGCCTGACTTATTTTAGACCATGATGCACTGGGAGCTGTTATTTGTCACCATAAAGCGGATTATGTCTGTGTGTATGTGAGAGAGTGTGTTTGTGTGTGTGTGTGTGTGTGTGTGTGTGTGTGTGTGTGTGTGTGTGTGTGTGTCAACAGGCTCTCTTTAATATGTGCGCTGCCTCCTCAGGCAGAGCAGAAACTATTGTTTTGTTGTTTTTGGGTTGTTGTTTTTTTTCTGTGGAGGTTTAGAGCGCTGCTAAAATCTCCCTGTGAACCCGTCACCATGGTAACCGGGCCATGTGGTGCACATGTCAGGCTTAAATCAGCCGTGTGCCTCTCTGTGATTCTGGTTTCTGGTTTCATGTGCTGACATTTTACAACTTTAACTCCAAGTGGAGAAGAAGCAGAACATGAAAAGTTATTATTTTACTAGTAAGTTTATTTTGCATTAGAAATATTTACATGAGTTAAAATCTGGTAACTTAAAAAAAAGACTTGGTTAATAAAATCTACATCAGTTTAAGTCTGTGATATCTACATCACATGTTCATGTCTTTATTTCACTGTTAGACAGACTTTTCCAACAGGAAACTAAAGTTTGTAAAGCACTCACTCTCCCACACCAAACCCCATAGAGAAAATCAGTGATTTCAACATCACAGCACACAGGAGTTGTTGATCCACTGCTGCCTCCATCACTAAGTTCAAATGTCTTATTTTGTTAATTAGGCTTTTGAAATATTTAATGTAGACTTAACTCAGTGACACAAAATGACCACACGAGGCAGCAGTAGACCAGCAGCTTCTGTGTCCCTGCCAGCTAAAATAACTGATTTTCTCTATGGGGTTTGGTGTGGGAGAGTGAGTGCTTTACACACAGGTAAATCACACAGGTGTGTGTGTGTGTGTGTGTGTGTGTGTGTGTCAGAGTTGGACAAAGCTCAGCTGTGCAGGAACAGCGGCGTACGCTCGGACAGAGGCAGTACTTCAGGTGTCGTATGTGACAGTGGTTTTCACTGGTGTTGGTGGTGAAAGTGTGTGTTTCTCTCTTCTCTTCTTCTCTCTGTTTACTTGTGTTTTTCTGGTGAAGGAAACTCTCTTTGCTGAGGAAAAGGTTTCCCAGTATCACAGTGTGACGTCATATTCTGGAAATGTTCTGTGATTGATTTCATCCTGAGGAGAAACTCTCAGGAGCTCCACTCACACACATTTTCTCTGGATGATGTGAAATCCTGTGCTTCTGTCACCAGGGTGTGAAGAACAAACTCGCCCTCTGTGTTTTTCCCAGAAGCTGCTCAACAAACATGTGTGAAATAAAAACTCGCCACACTCACATGTGACGTCTGTCTTCAGTGTGAACAGACACAGTCGACATCAGATCACATGACCTCACACACGACACTCAACTTTCAGATCACATGACCTCACGCACGACAGTCACGTGCCACAGTCAACGTCAGGTCACATGACCTCACGCATGACAGTCACGCACCACAGTCAACGTCAGGTAACATGACCTCACGCACGACAGTCAACGCCAGGTCACATGACCTCACGCACGACAGTCACGCGCCACAGTCAACGTCAGGTCACATGACCTCACGCACGACAGTCACGCGCCACAGTCAACGTCAGGTCACATGACCTCACGCACGACAGTCACGCGCCACAGTCAACGTCAGGTCACATGACCTCACGCGCCATGGTCAACGTCAGGTCACATGACAGTCACGCACCACAGTCAACGTCAGGTAACATGACCTCACGCACGACAGTCAACGCCAGGTCACATGACCTCACGCACGACAGTCACGCGCCACAGTCAACGTCAGGTCACATGACCTCACGCACGACAGTCACGCGCCACAGTCAACGTCAGGTCACATGACCTCACGCACGACAGTCACGCGCCACAGTCAACGTCAGGTCACATGACCTCACGCGCCATGGTCAACGTCAGGTAACATGACTTCACGCACGACAGTCAACGCCAGGTCACATGACCTCACGTGCCACAGTCAACGTCAGGTCACATGACCTCACGCATGACAGTCACGCGCCACAGTCAACGTCAGGTCACATGACCTCACGCACGGCAGTCAACGTCAGGTCACATGACCTCACGCGCCACAGTCAACGTCAGGTCACATGACCTCATGCGCCACAGTCAACGTCAGGTCACATGACCTCACGCATGACAGTCACGCGCCACAGTCAACGTCAGGTCACATGACCTCATGCATGACAGTCACGCCCCACAGTCAACGTCAGGTCACATGACGTCACGCACGGCAGTCAACGTCAGGTCACATGACCTCACGCACCGCAGTCAACATCAGGTCACGTGACCTCACGCACGACAGTAAACTTAAGGTCACATGACCTCACGCACGACAGTAAACGTCAGGACACATGACCTCACGCACGACAATCAACGTCAGGTCACGTGACCTCACGCACGACAGTCAACGTCAGGTCATGTGACCTCACGCACGACAGTCAACGTCAGGTCACATGACCTCACGCGCCACAGTCAACGTCAGGTCACATGACCTCATGCGCCACAGTCAACGTCAGGTCACATGACCTCACGCATGACAGTCACGCGCCACAGTCAACGTCAGGTCACATGACCTCATGCGCCACAGTCAACGTCAGGTCACATGACATCACGCATGACAGTCACGCGCCACAGTCAACGTCAGGTCACATGACCTCATGCGCCACAGTCAACGTCAGGTCACATGACCTCACGCATGACAGTCACGCGCCACAGTCAACGTCAGGTCACATGACGTCACGCACGGCAGTCAACGTCAGGTCACATGACGTCACGCACGGCAGTCAACGTCAGGTCACATGACCTCACGCACTGCAGTCAACATCAGGTCACGTGACCTCACGCACGACAGTAAACTTAAGGTCACATGACCTCACGCACGACAGTCAACGTCAGGTCACGTGACCTCACACGTCACAGTCAATGTCAGGTCACATGACCTCACGCGCCACAGTCAACGTCAGGTCACATGACCTCACGCGCCACAGTCGACGTCAGGTCACATGACCTCACGCACGGCAGTCAACGTCAGGTCACATGACCTCACGCGCCACAGTCAACGTCAGGTCACATGACCTCACGCATGACAGTCACGCGCCACAGTCAACGTCAGGTCACATGACCTCACGCACGGCAGTCAACGTCAGGTCACATGACCTCACGCGCCACAGTCAACGTCAGGTCACATGACCTCACGCACGGCAGTCAACGTCAGGTCACATGACCTCACGCGCCACAGTCAACAACAGGTCACATGACCTCATGCGCCACAGTCAACGTCAGGTCACATGACCTCACGCATGACAGTCACGCGCCACAGTCAATGTCAGGTCACATGACCTCATGCGCCACAGTCAACGTCAGGTCACATGACCTCACGCATGACAGTCACGCGCCACAGTCAACGTCAGGTCACATGACGTCACGCACGGCAGTCAACGTCAGGTCACATGACCTCACGCACCGCAGTCAACATCAGGTCACGTGACCTCACGCACGACAGTAAACTTAAGGTCACATGACCTCACGCACGACAGTCAACGTCAGGTCACGTGACCTCACACGTCACAGTCAATGTCAGGTCACATGACCTCACGCCCCACAGTCAACGTCAGGTCACATGACCTCACGTGCCACAGTCAACGTCAGGTCAAATGACCTCACGCATGACAGTCACGCGCCACAGTCGACGTCAGGTCACATGACCTCACGCACGGCAGTCAACGTCAGGTCACATGACCTCACGCGCCACAGTCAACGTCAGGTCACATGACCTCACGCATGACAGTCACGCGCCACAGTCAACGTCAGGTCACATGACCTCACGCACGGCAGTCAACGTCAGGTCACATGACCTCACGCGCCACAGTCAACAACAGGTCACATGACCTCATGCGCCACAGTCAACGTCAGGTCACATGACCTCACGCATGACAGTCACGCGCCACAGTCAACGTCAGGTCACATGACCTCATGCGCCACAGTCAACGTCAGGTCACATGACCTCACGCATGACAGTCACGCGCCACAGTCAACGTCAGGTCACATGACCTCATGCGCCACAGTCAACGTCAGGTCACATGACCTCACGCATGACAGTCACGCGCCACAGTCAACGTCAGGTCACATGACCTCATGCGCCACAGTCAACGTCAGGTTACATGACCTCACGCATGACAGTCACGCGCCACAGTCAACGTCAGGTCACATGACCTCATGCGCCACAGTCAACGTCAGGTCACATGACCTCAGGCATGACAGTCACGCGCCACAGTCAACGTCAGGTCACATGACCTCACGCACAACAGTAAACTTAAGGTCACATGACCTCACGCACGACAATCAACGTCAGGTCACATAACCTCACGCACGACAATCAACGTCAGGTCACGTGACCTCACGCACGACAGTCAACGTCAGGTCACGTGACCTCACACGTCACAGTCAATGTCAGGTCACATGACCTCACACGTCACAGTCAACAGCAGGTCACATGACCTCACGCGTCACAGTCAACATCAGGTCACATGACCTCAGCGTCATAGTCAACATCAGGTTACATGACCTCACGCACGACAGTCAACATCAGGTCACATGACCTCAGCGTCATAGTCAACATCAGGTTACATGACCTCACGCACGACAGTCAACATCAGGTCACATGACCTCACGAGTCACAGTCAACATCAGGTTACATGACCTCACAGCAGTGATGCAAGTCTGCATCTCCTCCAGTGTGGTTAAACATGTAGATATTAAAGTGTAACCATGGTAACAGGCCTGCTTTCAAAAATTTGAGGGAACTTAAGGGAAACTTTACCTACCAACACTCACAGGTTCCCTTAAGTTTCCCCTTAACCCTCATACTTTATTCACTCTGACTTCTGATGACACTGCACTTTTTAACGGGGAATGCTGACTCAGCACAGAGTGGAAGTCTTCTCCACTGGTCTCCATGGAGACCCATGGGTGGGCCCTGACATGAATGTTAAAGTTGTCCTTTGTTGTCTCTGTGCGTCTCAGGGTGGGTGTGGACGCGGATCAGGACCTGCAGTTCTGTGGAGACAACTTCCAGGTCCTTCAGGGGGTGAGGATCCACAAACTCTAACACTCAAGCTTTTCAGTGTCAGCAAGAGTGAGGAGGATATGCAAATGAGGCAGTTTATTGAGAGTCAACTTCCTGTGACGGACAGTGAAAGAAGAAGAAGAAAAAGAAGAAGAAGAACTGGTCCTTGTGTGGTTTTTACTTTTCTGTTTTTCTGCTCCTGTTTATTATCAACACATCAGTGTTTTTACACTTTCAGATCGTAGTGCAAAGATGCACTACGATCAGAACCATGATAAAAAAAAAGTCAAACATATATAACAAAAACATGTTATTAATGTTCAAATTTTTGTCAAATGTTTTACCAAATAAGTAAATCTACAGTACAGATTCTTTTTAAAAATGCCAAAAAATTTAATCATGTTGCAGTTTAACATAAGTTTATCAAAAAATGACCAAAAAATGTAATACTGTTATGGAAAAAAATATAGTATTATATTTTACAAAATGTTGTCACGTTACAAAAGATATTAGTATAAAAAAGGCGTAATGTTAAAAAACAAATTTAAAATGAACAAAAAAGTTACAAAAACATGGAAGACACATAAACACCGTCACCGTGCTTTATATTAAAAAACAAAAGAATCGTTCAAACTTGGAAACATTTTATTTCAACAAAAATGAACTGGACAGAAAAAGAGAAAACAATACGTTTCTATAAAATAGAGAATTAAATCTGATAAAAACTATAATTCTCTTCTTGCAAGAATCACACACACACACACTCTCTCAGATCAGTCATGTGATCAGATGAGTGCTGATCATTGGACACACTGATGTTGACGTTCCAGTTAAAATGAACACATGAGTCATCAGAGGTTCTTTAGCTGGACATGAATGAACAGGATTATTTTAGCCTGATATAATCTGGGATCATCTGATGAATGTGTCTGTGTTTTTGTTGTATGTCCAGGACGGAGCTCAGGGTGAAGGTCAGAGTAAAACCAAGCAGGAGAGCGCCTGGCTCTTCAGACTCTGGTACTCCTTTGATCACAAGTATCCTTTTCATGCTTTCATGTGTCTGTTTTCAACGTGACGGACTGTGCTGTGAGCGCCCCCTGCTGCTGAGAACCAGCCTGCTGCTCTCAGTGAGAACATGGCTGCCAGCAGAGACACAAGAAATAACAAGATTTTAGACGTTATTTCGGTTTCTCCTTCACTGTCCCACACCAAACCTCATAGAGAAAATCAGTGATTTTAGCTGGTGGGGGCACAGGAGCTGCTGGCTCGCCTTGTGAGCAGCAGTGTCACTTTGTGTCACTGAGTTAAGTCTAAATTAAATATTTCAAAAGCCGAATTAACAAAATAAGACATTAGAACTTAGTGATGGAGGCAGCAGTGGATCAACAACTCCTGTGTGCTGTGATGTTAAAATCACTGATTTTCTCTATGGACTTTGGTGTGGGAGAGTGAGTGGTTCACAAACTTCAGTTTTCTGTTGAAAAAGTCTGTCATCTCATGCTAATTGTGGACTAACATGATGCCCTAATGCAGCAGCGCATTGACTTTAAACTCTTTTTAAAACACTGTTATTGAGACGAGCTTCTCAGACGTTAGTCCTTAAATCACCGTGCAGTTACCTGAAGCCCATCCTGACCCACAGTGGACCTCCTCTCACCTCCACTCTGCCCGGATACTGTGCTCCTCTGGCCAGCTGCCTCACCAGCCCCCGGGCGTACGAGGTCAGTGGAACACACAGTCACAAAGTGCCCTGACACAAATCCATGCTCTCTCTCTCTCTCTCTCTCTCTCTCTCTCTCTCTCTCTCTCTCTCTCTCTCTCTCTCTCTCTCTCTCTCTCACACACAGACTGTGGAAAATCCATTCACTGTGTGTTTCTGTAAAGAATAGATTGTGATGAAAATCAGGTCACATCCACATGAATGTGTTTGAAAATGGAGTTTTCAGTGATCACACACACACAAACTCACTAAACTAGCTCTCCTGAGTTTTTTCTCGTATTTAAACCAAAGCTGGTTTGTTCAGAATCATAATCACCCTCTCATTGTGAAGCAGTGAGGCCTTCAGCAGGGAACAGATGACAGGGTGAAGATTAATTCACTACAAAACAAAGAACTGCTCTGAGTGTTAGACACAGAGGAGGGAGAGGAGAGAGGAGGAGGGAGAGGAGAGAGGAGGAGGGAAAGGAGTGAAAGAGATGAACAATTGTTGGTTAATTCTGTTAAAAAAGTTTGATAATTTTAGCTGAATTAACTTTAACCTAACTTTACATTTAAGGATATTTGAACCCCACCCTCTCTGTCTCTCTCTCCTTTCTTGCTCTCTCTCTCTCTCTCGTCTGTCTGTCTGTCTATCTCTCTCTCTCTCTCTCTCTGTCTCTCTCTCTCTCTCTCCTCTGTCTGTCTCTCTCTCTCTCTCTCTGTCTCTCTCTCTCTCTCCTCTCTCTCTCTCGCGCCCTCTCTCTCTTTCCTCTCTCCCTCTCTCATCTTTGTGTCTTCAGAACCACGAGCAGCTCGGAGATCACGATGCCGACCTCATCCGTAATGACGGCGACCTGACCTACACCTTCGGTGACACGGCCATCACAGCCAACGGGGCGTCTGGAGGCGGGGCTGACGCGGCTGGCGGCTCGGACTGGAGCGTGAACGGGAAGCGGAGCGGCAGCACCTCAGAGGAGGCGCTGGAGCGTGAACTGGACTCCCGCGAGCAGGATCTGCTGAGCCGCGGCACGCGCCTCGTTTTCCCCATGGAGGATCATCTCTGACTCCGCCCTCCTCCCCCGCCTGCACCACCTACATCGCTGACCTGACCTGACCCCACACCACCGCCACCACCGCTGCACCCTCAGCTCTCTCTACTTCCTGTGGGCGGAGCGTCCAGTCCTGACGTGGAGGAGACAGGAGGGGAGGAGTCAGAGCGACGGAGCTGAGCTCCTCCAGACCTGAGGGTGGAGCCGGAGGATCATTTCATCCTCATCGCAGAGAGGAAGTCATGTGACCTTGCGATGGTTTTAACTCTGCGACAACAGAGAGACAAAGAAATGTCCTCCAAACCAGAGAAGAAGAACGGGGAGGAGGTAGAATCAATCACACGATTGATCCATGACGCTTCAGTCACTCACATGTTTTCATTCATGTGTCACAAAAACCATTTTTCAAAACATTTAGGTAAAAAAAACAACACATTTACAGTATGTGTGTTTCACTGCTGTTAAAGGAGCAGTATGTAAGAATGAGTGAGTGGCTTCACAGACCTGAGAGGATGTCCTTCTGCTTTGTTTGCATTGATCATGTAAGTCCAATAATCCTCGTTCCTGGGATATTGCAGCCTTGAGTATTGGCTGATACCGATATCGATCTAATACAATATCAGCACGAATCATACATACTTTCATTACTTATTTTGTAATGTGGAATGTTACAGAGAACAATAGTCAGCAACAGTAGGTATGAGAAAAACGCACCCATTTATTATTAACCAATGGGTTACATCAATTTTAACCTTACATACCTTACACCCAACATAAGAATATTCGATTTCATACAGTCTATGGTTAATTTCATCAGGAGGAAAGTACCAAGTGCTAATGGGGGTGTTTTCAGAGCATCCGTGTTTCACAGGTAACAGCGTGTCTTCAGAGAACACCCCCCTTGTTTTCACTATTTTGGATCAGCCCGAAGACGTACTTAGCTCCGTGTGTGGCACTAGTTTATGAAATAATGTTGTTTTAGCAGCGCGCCTCAGGATGAGCTAGCGTGGTGCTAACGGCCAGCTCCCTAAAACTTCCCTCAGGTTGGATTTCAGAGTAACCTGATCATGAACACGTGTGAACAAGGATTTAGTCCTGTCTACTTCGTGTGTCAGGACTTTAATAATCAGATTAAGACAGATTAGAATCGTCATAATCTGATTATTGTATGACCATATTCTGGTTAATCTGAACATGTCATTTAAATGGAAGTGTAAATTAAAGCCACACTATGCAACTTTTCCTGGACCAAATTTTTGCAGAATTTGTGCGAGATATTTTCCCAGTTACGAGTAGTGTTTTTAAATCGCAGCAGCGCCCCCTGAAGTTGCAGTTCCAAGTCATCAACTCATTCAAACTCCATGTGCGACATACGTAGAATAAATCGCATTTATGAAACGAAACGAAAACGCTTAATTTCTTTTTTTGCGTGTCATATACACACATGTTACTGGCCCCTATGGACATGTCGCTGCACTGTTTTTATGCATGAAATGTAACTAGATTAGCTTGCTAGTTAGCAAACCTAGCAATAACATAAGTAGCTAACATTAACCACGTAAAAAACAAACCTTAAGTTCTGTAGAAACTGAAAGTCACTCAGTTTGTTTACGCTAAAAACTCGTTAGTCCAGCTCGTGTTAGTCAGACTAACATACCTGGATCATGTGATTCATAGTCTGATTACTCCTGCATGTAAACACTTTAGTCAGACTAGAGTCAGACTTGTCCACAATGTCCTCGCCGCTCTTTGTCCCTGAAGTAGAAGGAGACCATGTCTAAACTGCAGCACTGTTAGGGGACGTCATCTTCAGACAACACGACAACCACAAGAGACATGTCCATCTAATTTGTCTCACTGTCCATCTCACCATCCGTCTCACTGTCTGTCTCTATCAATAGTGAAATACAGGGCCACCTACTGAGGCAGTGTCACACGTTCACGGACAATTTTGTCCTCAGTCTCTGTAAGTTGTCTGTCTGTCTTAGTTGAAGTGTTGATGTAAACACACTGAGTGATTTTCCGTCTAAGGACAAACATTTATCAAATTTTGTCTCCAACTATTTCACATGTTTACGTTCCTCTGCGATAAAGACCCCTCGCGCTTTCCCCTCTTCACTGTGTCTCTGGCCTCTTTCCTCCTGCAGTGAAGTCCACACAGTCCAAGGACAGAAGACACTCTATTTGTCCACATGTGTGGGACAAAGTGACGACAGCGATGTTTGCTTTGACTTTGTGGACAAAAACAAGGAGAGGCGACTTTAAAACAGAGAGACTGGAGGAAGGAGCAGAGTTTGAAACTTGACCTCGAGGAGAGGACACACGTGGGACCATGTTCTGTGTGTCTCTGTCTCTCCTTGTCTATCTGTCTGGAGCTGAGAAACGCAAGCCGCAGCCCGTCCGTCCACGTGTGGACACAGTTGTCTCCAGGAGCAGCTGCTGTCAGGACATGGATCTGTCTCGCAGTTTGCATGTCAACAGAAAACATGTCAATAAAAAACGTCCAATCATGATCCACATGGGTGTGGTTTGTCTGCAGTTTTAGGACACCTTAATGTCCCCAGTGTGTCATGTGACCACATAAATCACATGAAGATTATCCTCAACACAATTATCACAAGTCTTCAAATGTACTCAAACTAATATTTATAGACGTAAGTGGGCGGAGCCTTCTGTTCGTTAACAGATACAGAAGACGATTATTTACCTTTTAGGGGCAGAGCTTTGGCCAGGGGGATGATGGGAGTGATAATGTAATAAATCTAATAAAAGTGCTTTAAAATTTCTCTAAAAAACTGTTCTATGAAAAACAAGATCATCGTACATTTATTTGTAAAAAGTTTACTTCTTAAATCTCAACACATTCCATTTTTTTATGAATGAAAATAACTTTAATGACACAGATGCAGAGCATAAGTCAACTTTTATTATTGTTACATTTCATTAGTCATATTAAATAATAACAAAGTCACCGTTTAGCATCAGTGTTCACACACACACACGCATGCACACATTCTTTGTTAAAGTCAGTTAAAATAACCTTCAAGTATTTACTTCCTTTAAAGGGATAGTTCAGAATGTTTGAACTGTGTTTGAGGTTCTAACCTGATTTTAATCACTGACTGAAACTGAGAAAACACATAACACTTAACCACTTAATAAAAGACTTAGTTCATTGATATCTGCGTCACATGTTCATGTCTTTATCTCACTGTCAGACAGACTTTTCCAACAGGAAACTGAGGTTTGTAAACCCACTCACTCTCCCACACAGGAGTTGTTGATCCACTGCTGCCTCCATCACTAAGTTCAAATATCTTATTTTGTAAATTCAGGGTTTAAAAACCTTTGTTCAAATTGACCTCAGTGACAAAGTGACCACACGAGGCAGCAGAGGACCAGCAGCTCCTGTGTCCCCGCCAGCTAAAATCACTGATTTTCTCCAAGGACTTTGGTGTGAGAGAGTGAGTGGTTTACAAACTCTGTCTGACAGTGAGGTAAAGACGTGAACACGTTCTTAAAGATATCGATATACCAGAGTCTTGTATTAAGTGGCTAAAGTCCATGTTTTCTCAGTTCCTCTGACAGAACACGGTCACTTGTGTTTCATACACCGACGCTGTAAAAGAACCTCGTTTGAAGAAACCTGAACTTTCCCTTTAAACATGAGAACTTCAGTTCAATTATATCAGAACCAACTTGTAAAGTTGAACACATGGCTGCTGCTCATCCTCAACCACAGGAACATCAGCATCTTCAGATTTTTCAAACAAAAACAAAAGTGTCATTCAGTAACGTCTGAAACGAGAACAGAGGCAGATTCTTTTTCTTTTTCTCCCAAAGACAGAAACTTCATACCCATGTGACGCTGCAGCTGCCTGGATTCCTCAGGGATCAGGGGTCAAGGGTGAAACAAATCATTCCTCAGTTGTTGTTTCTAATACTGCCCTTTCTTCTTCTTCTTCTTCTTCTTCTTAGTGTACGTTTCAGAACCAGAACCAGAACCTGAAAACGGTCCCGAGTGTTTTGGCGGCTCTGAGCGTGTGCAGGAGATTTGAGGAGGGATTATTTCTACCTTGAGGACACAGTGACCGCGCGATCAACCCTTTCTTCCCCTCCCCACATTCTTCAGATGTGTTATCCAGGTAACAGTAATCATGAGTCGTCGTCTTCCTGCTCCACATTCGTGCGTCTGTGATTGGCTGCACTTGGATTTTCTCCAGGTCATCGACCCGGTGTCGGCTCAGGGAAAAACAACCCAGGAGTGAAGCTCAGTGTCTCCCGCTGGACGACATTCCAGCTGCTTGTTTTCTTATTCTGTCTTTTCGTCCCGCAGTCCTGATACCAGGCCCCTGCAGAGACAACAACACTCAGATTAAAAGGAAAACAACCTGCAGTTAGGACACAAAGAAGTTAATCATTCATTCGTTCATTCAATTAATCAATGAATGATTTTGATTTCCTACAATAGTTTTCTTGTGTGAATGTTCAAAGGTTTAAAAAGGTCAGAAAACATCAAAACACACACAGCTAATACAAAAATATGCATGAATGTATGTAAGATTAACAGCATTGAATAAATTGACAATAAAGCTGGTCGTCAGGGAAGAGGGAATAAGACATTTATAAACATGTTTTATCAGGGTCAGCCAAGTCTGACACCTGCCCAGTATTAACTTATAAAAACATATTTTATTGTAAATAAACCAGTGTAATTATAACATGACCTAAAAATGATCTGGTCTCCCCCACCACATGTACCTCCCCCAGCCTCAAGACAAAAACACTGTTGTAACAAAGACAAAAACTTGTATTCCACAAAGAATACACAAGCTAAAATCCTAGCCGTGCGCCGCTCATTGTGTCACTACTTTTCACAACCACACTTGAAAACAACTGAAGTTCCTCTTCCTCCTCCACCAGGGCTGTAGATCGGGATGAAGGCAGTGAGTAGGCGGGGGGGGGGGGGGGGGGGGGGGGGGCTCTGACTCCTCCCCCCCGTATCTACAGAGCTTCTCTTGTGAGACGTGGTGGTGACAGGCTGGTGCTGGTGCTAAAACTGGTGAGAGTTGCACACACAATGATCCCCTTCTCAACAGCACGGCCCGAGGCCCAGTCACCCTCAGTGCCAGAGAGACCCCCCCCCCCACACACACACACTGCATGAGTAGAGCCAGCGCTGCCAGGAAGGAAACAATGATGCCTCTATAACACAGCAGATCACTCACTCACTAAAGATGGCGAAATATTTTAGAGCGTCTTTGCTCAGACACAGAATTCAGTTGTGGTGGAGACGTCAGAGCAGCAGTGAACTGAGAGTCCAACGACTCAGGGGTGGCTATCTACAGCACACACACACACACACACACACACACACACACACACACACACACACACACACACAGAGACATGCGTGCACACACACACACACACCAGGAGAAAACAGTCAAACAGGTGCTTGTTGTTTGTGTGGTTATAAGAGGAAGTCATACTGTCACTGCTGACTCTGCAGACTGTCACACTAACATTAACTGAGACTCAAGACATATTCACAGTCCTAATGCACTTCAAGGCTGTGTATTTTAAATTTTAACTTGTTTGTAAGGTTTGAAATTAAACTTTATCCCCACAAATGTGTAATGTTTGGATAAAACGTTGCACCACCTAACATCAGGCAACAAGACACATGACGACATTGGTTAACAAGGTAAAGGAAAACTAACTGTGGTCTAAAAAAAAAACTTAAGAACTTTCACAATATAGGATAAAAGTCCAGTTTATAACTTCACTGTGTGCCCTCGCAGGTCTGCTGCTGCCTTGTGTGGTCACTTTGTGTCACTGAGGTAAGTCTGAAATATTTCAAAAGCCAAATTGACAAAATAAGACATTAGAACTTAGTGATGGAGGCAGCAGTGGATCAACAACTCCTGTGTGTGTGATGTTAAAATCACTGATTTTCTCTATGGACTTTGGTGTGGGAGAGTTGGTTTACAAACTTCAGTTTCCTTTCTGTGTTTCAGTCTGGTTCTCAGCAGCAGGGGGCGCTCTGAGCACAGTCAGTCCTTCTAAAAGCCTGAACTGTCTCTTTAAAGACTGTTGCAGAGTCTGAAAGGTTCAGGTTTCAATATCACACGTGTGAGTCACATGTGAGTCAGTGAAACGATGATGTCATCAAACATAAATGTCTTAAAAAAGGAACAAAAAAACAAAAAACATCCTCTTTGGATTTTCTTAATAAATTTGACACAGATGTTTCAGCCTGCCTCTGATAGAGGTCAAAGGTCATGGATCTGGAGGAGGAGGTTTGGTGTTAAACCACTAACTTCCTGTTCTGACAGCAATGAACATGAGTAATGACTGGGTCTGTGTTTGTTTCTGAAACCTAACAGACAAACAGTCACGTTTTATCTGAACAACGTCATCGCAATTCATGATTTTAGCATGAGAATTCTGAGGAAACATCACGTTATGTAAAAACCAAGACACCCAGTGTTTTGGGGCGGAGTTTTGACCACAGAGGGCGGGGCAGAAAATCACAATTCACGTTATTATTAACTTTTTCAAATGTGTCTAAAACACCACAACTGTTTACAGCGCTGACAGTATACGTTTTTTTGTGAATAATAAAAGTTAATAAGCAGCGCCCTCTTGTGGCACTGAAGAATAAATCACTCAGATTTTATGTTGGCGAGCTAGTAAGAACGTGAATATTAACCCTTTTCTCCCTTAATGGAAAGTTTCCAGTTTGGAATATTTCCAAAATTCCCGAACTTAAGTTCCCAATCCCATGGAAAGTTTCTGGAAATTTGCTGTGAATTTTCCGCCTCTTGTTAAACCCGTCGTGAGTGGTTTTTACGGCGATGTTTGAGGACTCACCTGTAACCTGTGGTTTGCGGTGTGGCGCCCTCATGTGGTCTTGTCGGGCTTGTTCTTGTCGTATCCCAGCTGCCTCATGACCTCGCTGCAGAACGCCTCCACCTGCTCAGTCTGCTCCACACTCAGCCGCTCCCTCCACGCGTAAATTGCCTCCTTGGCGTCCCGGGATGAAATGAGGAAGGGTTTGTCGGACGAGTAGCCCCGCCCCTGTGTCATGTTCAGCGCGAACCTGTCGAGCGCGGGGAACGAGGACAGGTTGGAGAAGCGGTAGAGCCTCTGGAGCTCCTGCAGGGGGCGCAGCACCAGGTCCTCGTAGCGCAGTCGCATGTAGTTCCTCTTGAGCCACGGTGGCGCGTTGGTCACCAGCGTCATGTCGCTCAGCCAGTTGTCACAGATGACCTCCATGGCGTTGGACACGTAGCTCTCGGCACGGTTCAGACGGTTGCTCGGCAACAGCAGGCGCTTGTACTTGTCGGCCTGTTTCTTGCTCCTCAGGACCTGGATGCTTTCCTTCACCAGCGCCTGCTTGGACTTGAGGCGGGAGTTGTGGACGGCGCGTGGGTCCCTGAAGAGCTGGACGATCTGGAGGTTGATGTCCGGGTCCTTCATCAGAGGGAGGAGCGTGCTCAGGTCCAGAACCCGGACTCCTTTGATCACCATCACCGGGTACTTCCTGCACTCGCGCTCCAGGTCCCTGATGTCTCTCCTCTGACACTTGCCGCACTGGTCCTCCTTCACCAGACCCACGTCGTCACGTTTGTGGCCGTCGCACAGCGGCTCCGAGCAGATCACCTGACCAACCGAGCACATTTAAAACATGTCAGATAAAAGTTAAACTGAAGGTCTGTCGACTAAAGTTTGTTACTGTGTCGTTGTTTCATAGCCCCCCCTCCCTCTTACATCATCATCGTCTTCTTGTGTTTGCTCTTTTTTCTTCCTGTTAACTTACTTTATTCTGTTTCTGTGATTGTTTACATTGTAATGTTTAATTTTTTTAAAACAGCGCCACACACAGTGTAGATGAATCTCGAAGAACGGTTTTCTCTTACAATTCAACAAAAAAACATATGGAAAACACAAAATTATTGAGTTTGAATGATTCCTTTTTTTATGAAGCAAAGAAACCAGGAAATATTCACATTTAAGATGAAAAATTACAGTAACTAATGCATCCATTATCAAAATAGTTGACTATTATCTCACTAATCGGAGGTCAAAATTTCACAGCGATTACTCGACATTTCTCAGTGTTTTTGCAAAAAATTATACACAACAATAAATAGTGATTGTTATACTGATTTTGAAAGAAATTTATACTGCAGTGGAGCAATAATTATGGAAAGAAACCAGGAAAGATTCATATTTAAGAAGCTTTCATTATTAAAAACAATGGATTAAATCAGTGGTTGTCAAACGGTGAAAGTCGTTCTAAGTCTTTTAACTGATCATTGTTGGCTTTGATTCTTGTGTCGGATGTTGCGCTCATGACTCTTCAGTGGCGACACTCTCTGACCAATCAGTGACCGACAGTCTGTTGACTTCACATGTTAGTATCGGCTTAACTGAACCTCGTCAGAGCAGGAACTAAATAAACAGCAGGTACCAGGTACCTATCACTGATGGAGAAGAAAGAAAAACCTTGCCGAGGCAGGTACTTTGTACATGACGGGTTACGTACCACCGGTGGTCCACGCACCACAGTTTGAGAGCCATGTCATGTTGCAGCTGTTACCGATTTAAAAACAAGCAAACGTCACCTTGTTCGTCTTCCAGCCGAAGATGAAGGAGGTGCTGATGTTCTGCGTCCCCGCGTACAGTTTGAGCACGGAGAAGTCACACCGGTAGAGGGCGCTCATCATGTCGCGCACCGCCCCCTGCAGGCTTCCCGCGTCTCCCGGGTACAGCGTCTGCCACACGTGCCACATGGGCTCGTACAGGTAGAACACGTCCCGGTGCTGGTTGAACAGTTCGCCCAGGAACGACGAGCCCGTCCGCCAGGTGGCGTGCAGGTAGATATGGACCCGGGTCTGCGCGCTCCGGTTCACCGACGCCGACTCCTCGAGTTTGGAGCCGTTATTTTCCCAGAGCAGCGCCACCGTGTTCTCCAGCTCCGGGCAGCGGAGCTGCTGCTGCGGCTGCAGCCTCCCGTGAGCCGCCGATTTATCCCGGTAATCCAGCACGTACGGGATTAAGAGCAGCAGACCGGTGTAGGCCAGAATCAGAACCAGGTATTTCTTGTGGATCCTCCTCTTCATCTCCTCTGAGCTGATGATGATGAAGATGAAGAAGAGAATCAGCTGCTGCTCTGACTCTGCTCTCAATTTACTCTGACTGTGTGTGTGGGTGTGTGTGCGTGCAGGGAGATTAGCCCCGCCCCTTTAAAGAAACAAACTATCCAGATTATTTCACCTTCCTCTTTTCACACAGTGCAACAGCGCCCCCTGCTGCCGAGTCATACTTTTTTAATCACAACACGTTTCATTATTTTCCTCTGTCTCTTTTCTTTATTTAAAAATAAAATATTTAAAAAAACATTTTATTGATAAAATTTAAATCAGACAAGTCGAGTGCTCCGTCTAGTGGAGGTAAGAGGTAAAACATCATAACACATGGCCACAAAGATAAAATAAGATAAGATAAGGCAAGGTAAGGTAAAATAAGATCAATGTTAACAATACGACTATAAAAAGTTCTAATAGAATGCACATTATAGACAGTGTTTTGGAGGCAATAAACAACAAAATTAGGTTAACAAAAAAAATAAACAAAAGTAAAATAAACAAACAATAAATTAATAAGTATATGAGGAGGAGTTCATGTAAGTTTAATATAAGGTGAAGCTGAAAGGATCAGTCAGTAAAAGTCTGGACAGGCAGCAAAACAACAAAATACAAATAACGGCAACATTTTTTCAAATAAGATTTAATGAAGGTGCACCACAGTCTATGATCTGTCCCAGGATTTGAACTAACAACCCTCTGGTGATAGATAAAAACATTAAAATAATTTTCTGTTTTTAAACCGTTAAATGTTTCATAAACATGATGATTCTCAACAATTTAACATTATTCGGTACATCATAATATTATTTTATGTGATTCATTTTTTACACAATAAATCATAATTATTAATGAGTTTAAACAAATGGTCAAAGGTTTCGAGAGCTTGGTCCACACTCCTGACCAGGAGGGGGCAGTAGTGCATTATTAGTACGTGTTTGACAACAGCTAGAGCGTTTGCTGCTGCGCATGCGCAGTCCGTTTGTTGTGATGCACTGTTTGGCGGTTCAGTCGCAGATGAATGAATGAATGTCTGTGTCTCTTGTCCTTCACTACAAATGTCCTAAATCCAACAGTCCGTCCTCTGCGCTAACCTGTTAGCCCGTGTTAGCCTGCAGTAGTCATTAGCCTCTCCTGCTAACAGATGCTAACGGCAGGCTAACGAACATGGCGCACTGGAGCACTTTCGAAAAGGAGACAGAGAGAGAGACGAAAAGACTGGTCTCATGTCTCACTGGAATCCAGGACGAGGACGAGCAGAACTTTCAGCTGGCGCTGAAGTTCACCTGTTCAAACTTCAGGTGAGACACACAGACAGCGACACACAGAGACACAGGGAGCTAGTTAGCATGTTAGCTCACTCCAACAACATACTCAGTAAACAGTGTTCATGTGTTTACAGATTTCATCGTTACCTGGACGCGGACAGTCATAAAGTCCAACGCAGCATCAGAGGGTGAGTTAGTGTCTACGGAATGACACACACAGACAGGCACACACATATGATCTTCCATGTTCTTCCAGGATCTTTGAGAAGCTCATGGTTCATGACACACACACACACACATATGATTTTCCCCATGTTCTTCCAGGATCTATGAGAAGCTTATGGTTCACTCTGACCTGAGTAAAGCAGAAAGCTGGATGAGGCTCACCGAGGAGTTCCTGAACTCACCTTTACCAAACACAGATGGAACTAAGGTATGACGGTGACATACAGACAAAGGTGCTGATGGGAAATGAAGTCCTTCAAGAATCTCAGTGTCTTATTGGTTTGTGTTTTATTTACAGACTAATGTTCACTTCAGTGTCCTGTCACTGCTGCTGCTGTTGTCAGCCTCTCCTTTAAAGACAAGCTTCACTGAGAGACACAGGGTGAAGGACGCTGGTGAGACAATCCTTCATACAGTACAGGACATTCTTAAAGAGAGAGTTACGTGTTTTGAAATGTGGTCAAATACTATTTTTATTTTGGCCAAAAAACCTCTTGAAAACATTCAGCCACAGATTTTAGTCATAGTCTTAACAGAAGACCCTGTTAATATAATCTCCGTCAGATTAGGTCTACGATATCTACATCACATGTTCACGTCTTTATCTCACTGTCAGACAGACTTTTCCAACAGGAAACTGAAGTTTTTAACGCACTCACTCTCCCACACCAAAGTCCATAGAGAAAATTTGTGATTTTAACATCACAGCACACAGGAGTCGTTGATCCACTGCTGCCTCCATCACTAAGTTCTAATGTCTTATTTTTGGGATTTTGGCTTTTAAAATCCTACATTTTGATTTACTTTAGTGACACAAAGTGACCACATGAGGCAGCAGTAGACCAGCAAGCTAAAATCACTGATTTTCTCTATGGAGTTTGGTGTGGGAGAGTGAGTGCTTTACAAACTTCACTTTCCTGTTGGAAAAGTCTGATTAAGAGGCAGCCATGTTTTCTCTAAGCATGTCCATGCCAGTCTTCTCATGTTTAAATCATTTCAAAAGGACATCATGTTCATGTTGATCATGTGTTGTGTCTCTGTAGAACCAGAGGATTCCTTTGACTGGGGTAAATATCTGACGGAAGGCGAGGACGTGGACATTGGACCATATCCAGACACACCTGTGAGTCCATCATCACCAAACATGAACTACAACATATAAATCATTTTTTATTGAAAATGTTCCGCTGCTGCTCACAGGAGTGGTCTGAGGAGGAGAGCGAGGATGATGACAGTCAGCAGCCAATCAGCAGAGAGGATTCTGGGATCCAGTTGGACAGAACGCCACAGGAGGACCAGGACAATAGCAACAAAGCAGTTCCAGTCACATGGACAGGTGCAAAATAACAATTATTTTCATAATCAATTCATGTCTCGATTATCTTCTCAATTAGCAGCTGGGACAGAACCAAAACAAGCGTCTACATTAAACAGGTTTTTGGTCTTAGAAGTAAATGCAGTGTGTTTGTTTTCCAGTCGGTGAACCTGACGCTCGGTCCTGGCTCGAGCAGCACGTAGTGACGCCGTACTGGGTGTCACACGCTCCTCGCTTCCCTCACAGCCTCCACTTACACTCCAACTTACTCAACGTGTGGTGAGACTCTTGACAGACCGCTGTAGTCATTCTGACACAAACATCAGAATTCAGTTGGTGAAAAATGATTTCCTGGTCTCTGTCCTCTCAGGGATCAACACTTGTATAACACTGATCCTTTGTATCTGCCGGAAGAAAAAGCCTTTGTCACAGAGACCCAAGTGATACGGGAGACACTGTGGTGAGACATAATGCTGCTGTGACTCTGACCATTGTCTCTCACAGCTTGTACCTGTGTGAATATGTGTGAATATTATCTTGCAGGCTTCTGTCTGGTGTGAAGAAACACTTCATATTCCAGCACCACGATGGGAAAGTGTGTGTGAGGAACAATGTGGTGGTCACTCATCTCACCAGTGTAAGTTAAACGTAAGACTTTAAGTGCACTGTGAGCGCCCCCTGCTGCTGACAAAACATAGCTGCCAGCAGAGACACGAGAGTGAGTGCATTACAAACTTCAGTTTCCTGTTGGAAAAGTCTGTCTAACAGTGAGATAAAGACGTGAACATGTTCTTAAGATGTTGTAGAAGCTGAGTCTTTTGTTAAGTTGCTCAAAGCAGGGAGCAGCAGGTGGCGCTCACAGCACAGTCAGGTCTTAATAAATCTGTCCTGTTTCTGCTGCAGTAAACCGTATTTTCTTTCCTTCCTGTTTCAGAACTGTCTTCGCTCTGTGCTGGAACACATCGCCGTGTACGGGCAGGCGGTGTTCATGCTGCAGACGTTCATAGACGAGGTAACGGGCCACAGCTCGGAGCCCGGCCCGCCGAGCTCCGGTTCCTCATACGGCTCCAAGAAAGGTTCTGATCCTCCCTTCAGGACGTACCAGGCCTTTGTGTGGGCGCTCAACAAGTACTTCACCAGCTTCAAAGAGGAGCTGATCACCATCGAGAGGGAGCTCATACGCAACGGCAAGTAGAGTGTATTTTAAAGTATAATTACAGTGTGTTTTTACAGTGTAATTTACAGTGTATTTCAGAGTATAATTACATTGTAATTTACAGTGTATTTTGAAGTATAATTACAGTGTTATTTACAGTGTATTTCAGAGTATAATTACAGTGTATTTTAAAGTATAATTACAATTATTTTAGAGTGTATTTACAGTGTATTTTAGAGTGCTTTTACAGTGTATTTCAGAATATAATTACAGTATATTTTAGAGCGTATTTACAGCGTATTTTACAGTGTAATTAGTGTATTTTAGAGTGTATTTTACAGTGTAATTTGTGTGAGGGCTTTTACAGTGTAATTTGTGTGAGTGCTTTTACAGTGTATATTAGAGTGCATTTACAGTGTATTTTAGACTGCTTTTAAAGTGTATTTCAGAATATAATTACAGTATATTTTAGAGCGTATTTACAGCGTATTTTACAGTGTAATTAGTGTATTTTAGAGTGTATTTTACAGTGTAATTTGTGTGAGGGCTTTTACAGTGTATATTAGAGTGCATTTACAGTGTATTTTAGACTGCTTTTAAAGTGTATTTCAGAGTATAATTACAGTGTATTTTAGAGTGCTTTCAAAGTGTATTTCAGAGTATAATTACTGTGTATTTTAAAAGTGCCTTTACAGTATATTTTAGAGTGTATTTACAGTGTAATTAGTGTATTTTAGAGATTATTTACAGTGTATTTTACTGTTTATATACCGAATATTTAGCGTATTGTAGAGTGTATTTCAGAGTGTATTTACAGTGTATTTTACAATGTATTGTCGCTCTAAAACTCCAGAGTCCAGGTGTGTGTGTGTGTGTGTGTGTGTATATCGGGATATAGACTCAGAATATACATATTTAATTTTAAATTATTACAAATTCTACATTTTTGTTGTCAGAAAAAGTAGAAATGTTTATAAATCACTTATTTATTATGAAGCTGTGATGGTACAGATGGTGATGATGATGACGACTCCTCGTCCTCTCTCTCTCGCTCTCTCTCTCTCTCTCTTACAGATGACACAGTGACTCTGTGTGCAGTTCTGGAGCGACTCAGCTCTCACCTGGCACAGATCAAAGTCCTGCACAGAGTGTTCTGCACTGGCGTCGCTGAGGTTCCGCCTGAGACGCCCAACGTGGTGCGAGCTTCGCATTTACTCAACACCCTGTACAAAGCCATCATTGAGTATGACAGTGCTGGAGAAGCATCAGAGCAAACAGTGAGTGTTTACACTCAATAATATAACACAGATTTTTATGGATCCTGACAGAAACATTAATGTCATTAATGTCATTTCTCTCTGCTAGGTGGCACTGTTGTTTTCTCTCTGGACAGAGACGGTCAGACCGTACCTGGAGATAGTGGACGAATGGATTGTTCACGGGCACCTGTTTGACCCCGCAAAAGAGTTCATCATCCAAAGGTAGATAATGGAGGTTAAAGGGATGGTTGTGTTTTTTGTCACATGAGTGCCAGGCCAGCAGAGACGCAAGGAAAAACAGTATTTTACTCAGTAAATAAAAGACTTGGGTAACAAGTAGGGCTGGGCGATATCTTTATATTTTAATATATATCTATATATTTCTAAACGAGATATAACACGGGACAATATCGCTTGTATCGATATAGTTCATTTTGCGTTAAAATGACAATACACGGGCTGCAAGTTTGCACCTATTTCTCCTCTCCCTCTCCCTGTGTCCCTGCACACACACCTACACACACACACCGGGGCGTCGCACCCGTGGGGGATGTGGGTGTTTTAAAACTCACGCTTTTCGCAGTGAGAGGGTTCAACAACTACACTTTTTCTGCAGTTTTCCCTCAGTTTTGCACAAACACCTTATTACAGTCGCTCCGTTTCTCTGGACGCTTCGTATCTGTGCTCGCTGCGGCTGCCTCCTCTCCCCTCCCTCTCCTGTTGTTGCCTCAAGCATGACACCGGCTTTGAGTGTGACCAGCAAGTCCCGCCTCTCTTGGTGTGTTAGATTTATCGTTCAGCTTGTGCTGAGGAGGCGGGAACTAGCTAGTTCATAGTTCACGCACTATAGTTTTGACTTATTTTCCATTACTGTCAGTCACTTTTGGACATATGGAAGCCCGAAGTTGTCAATATTGATAATAAACTATAAGACATTATTTAATTATAATATCGACAAGCTGTGTTAAATATCTATGTGAAATAATTGAGAAAATTGTTCAAACCCAATTAAGCATTCATTTTCACAGATAGTTTTTATTTTTTTAGTCATGTTTGTTCCAAAGTTGTTACTCCTGTTAAAATTGTAACAGTATTGTATTTTTGAATTAATTACTGTATATTATTGTCATGCAGGAAAGAGACTTGTTTACATTTGGCATGTGGCTTAAACTTATAACGGACTGTTTGTTTATTTTTTAAAGGGTTTGCCTCTGGAAAACATTTTTATCTAATATGCTATAATGCTTTGGGGGAAACCCCAATTACATCACAGAAAAAATATCGAGATATATATCGAGTATCGCCACTCAGCTAAAAAATGTCAAGAAACAACTTTTAGTCCATATCGCCCAGCCCTAGTAACAAGGCAATCAGCGATGGCATCCTTCACCCCATTCACGCAACAACCCTCTGTCAGTTTAACAGACTCCAGATCAGAAGGTTGCATGCTCAAATCCACGTCAGGGTCAAAATTCTTGGGCCTCTGTTGCTCATATTGCAAGTGCGGAAACACAGACACACACTCACAAACACACACAGCCACTAAAAACAATACTTCACTCCCACTCTGTGTAAGTAATAAAATCAGTTTACAGTGAGTTTAAGTCGACAATATCTACAGAACATGTTCATGACTTTATCTCACTCTCCCACACCAAAGTCCATAGAGAAAATCAGTGATTTTAGCTGGCGGGAACACAGGAGCTTCAGGTTCCTGTTGGAAAAGTCTGTCTCACAGTGCGATAAAGACGTGAACATGTTCTTAACAATCCCAATTCAAACATCATGAACAATCCCTTTTTTAAAGCATCTTTTCAAACATAATTTTTCTTGTGGTTCAGGAACAAAGACGTTCCAGTGAACCACAGGGACTTCTGGTACGCCACCTACACCCTGTACAGTGTGTCGGAGACCAACGAGGAGAAGCTGAACGACGCGGCCAGTGGCAGCTCTGGAGGAGATCCAGGCTCCAGCAACAGCCAGCTCACCATGGTGTCCTTCCTCAAACCCGTCCTCAAGCAGATCATCATGGCGGGTAAATCCATGCAGCTGCTGAAGAACCTGGACTGTAAGGAGGCCGAGCCTTCACAGAGATCCTCCAGAGGTCAGTGTTTGATCTGAAGCATCTGTGGTTCCTGTAGAAGAAGCTGAATGGTTTGACCTGTATTCATGTGTGGTTACAGATGCAGAGAGAAAGAGTCTGTACACGCTGTTCTTAGAGTCGGTGCAGTCTCGTCTCTGCAGCCACGAGGAGTCTCCCACAGACGCGGTGACCGAACAACAGGCCACCAGGAGGAGTCTGGTGAAGATGCACTCCATCACGGCCCGGCATCTGGAGATCGACGACGTCCATGACCCACTGTTGGCCATTAACTTTGCCAGGTGACTACGTCTAAAACCAGATGAACTTCACTTTGTGTGTTTGTGTTTAATCCGCTGCCACTCCTGAATCAACTAACCATAAGTTATCAATTATTCTATTAATTTTCATTGATTTATTTTGGATCAGTCAATTCACCGTTGATCCACTAAATGTGGATTAGATTTGACTTTATTCATTCCACACTGGAAAAATTCACTTGTTACAGTAGCAGATATAACAAATACAAACACATACATTTTTTTATAAACATTGAACCTGGGATGTTGTTGTGAATGTCTGATGAGCACATAAAAGCTCAAGTATCAAATGGATTGTTGAAACGCTGTTTATTTCTTTGCAAAGAGAGAGTCAAGATGGCTGTGAGGCACAGTTTTATATGAACTTCTCTGTGTAGAACACTAAAGGCGCCTATGAAAGGAGAAATAAGACTGTGGGTCTCAGGAACAGAAAGATGAGTAAATCAGTTCTGTGTGGGCATTACCCAGTGTGGTGTGTTTGAACTAAACTATGCAAGAAATAACAGGAATATTTGTTATTTGCCGTTACAGATGTACAAATATGCAAAAGGTCCATATAAAAACTCACCACACTACACTGTGTGCGTCTGTCTCTGTGCATGTGTGCATGTGTGCATGTGTTCCCTCAGACTGTACCTGGAGCAGAGTGATTTTCACGAGCGCTTCTCTGGTGGTGATTTCATCGTGGATCGCTCGTCTCAGTCGGTCACCTGTCAGACGTTTGAGCTCACGCTGCGCTCGTGTCTCTACCCTCACATCCAGAGGAGATACATCGAGTGCTGTGGAAACCTGATGACCACGCTCAAGAAGGACTACAAGTGAGACTCTTTATTTTATTTGAAAAAAGAGGGAACAATGAGAGCATGAAGAAGAAAAAGCATTCAATGGATCAATTCTAAAATGGTATTTTTTTAGCTGGGCTAACGTCAGGCTTTAAATCATGGCTCAGTAGTGCTTGTTTGTAACGTTCCTGCGTCTCCGGTGCTTGTGTTTGTAACGTTCCTGCGTCTCCGGTGGTTGTGTTTGTAACGTTCCTGCGTCTCCGGTGCTTGTTTGTAACGTTCCTGCGTCTCCGGTGCTTGTGTTTGTAACGTTCCTGCGTCTCCGGTGCTTGTGTTTGTAACGTTCCTGCGTCTCCGGTGCTTGTTTGTAACGTTCCTGCGTCTCCGGTGCTTGTGTTTGTAACGTTCCTGCGTCTCCGGTGCTTGTGTTTGTAGCGTTCCTGCGTCTCCGGTGCTTGTGTTTGTAACGTTCCTGCGTCTCCGGTGCTTGTGTTTGTAACGTTCCTGCGTCTCCGGTGCTTGTGTTTGTAACGTTCCTGCGTCTCCGGTGCTTGTGTTTGTAACGTTCCTGCGTCTCCGGTGCTTGTGTTTGTAACGTTCCTGCGTCTCCGGTGCTTGTGTTTGTAACGTTCCTGCGTCTCCGGTGCTTGTGTTTGTAGCGTTCCTGCGTCTCCGGTGCTTGTGTTTGTAACGTTCCTGCGTCTCCGGTGCTTGTGTTTGTAACGTTCCTGCGTCTCCGGTGCTTGTGTTTGTAGCGTTCCTGCGTCTCCGGTGCTTGTGTTTGTAACATTCCTGCGTCTCCGGTGCTTGTGTTTGTAACGTTCCTGCGTCTCCGGTGCTTGTGTTTGTAACGTTCCTGCGTCTCCGGTGCTTGTGTTTGTAACGTTCCTGCGTCTCCCGTGCTTGTGTTTGTAGCGTTCCTGCGTCTCCGGTGCTTGTGTTTGTAACGTTCCTGCGTCTCCGGTGCTTGTGTTTGTAACGTTCCTGCGTCTCCGGTGCTTGTTTGTAACGTTCCTGCGTCTCCGGTGCTTGTGTTTGTAACGTTCCTGCGTCTCCGGTGCTTGTGTTTGTAACGTTCCTGCGTCTCCGGTGCTTGTTTGAAACGTTCCTGCGTCTCCGGTGCTTGTGTTTGTAACGTTCCTGCGTCTCCGGTGCTTGTGTTTGTAACGTTCCTGCGTCTCCGGTGCTTGTGTTTGTAACGTTCCTACGTCTCCGGTGCTTGTGTTTGTAACGTTCCTGCGTCTCCGGTGCTTGTGTTTGTAACGTCCCTGCGTCTCCGGTGCTTGTGTTTGTAACGTTCCTGCGTCTCCGGTGCTTGTTTGAAACGTTCCTGCGTCTCCGGTGCTTGTGTTTGTAACGTTCCTGCGTCTCCGGTGCTTGTGTTTGTAACGTTCCTGCGTCTCCGGTGCTTGTGTTTGTAACGTTCCTACGTCTCCGGTGCTTGTGTTTGTAACGTCCCTGCGTCTCCGGTGCTTGTGTTTGTAACGTCCCTGCGTCTCTGTGTATCGTCAGGATCCTTGAGTTCCTTCAGGCCATGAGGAACTACTTCCTGCTGGAGGCGGGAGACACCATGTACGACTTCTACACCTCCATCTTTGACAAAGTGCAGGAGAAGGAGAGCTGGCAGCAGCTTTCCTTCCTCAACGTACAGCTGCAGGAGGCTGTGAGACAGCGCCACCCAGAGGACAGTAGCAGGTACTGCATCGTTAACATTTAACACAGTGTTTTCCTTTTTTTTTACAAGAAATAAAAAAATGAAAATAAACGGATGTTCCTGGATGATTATGTTTGAACAGGTTGTCAGTGTTTTTGGAGAACATTGACACCTCCAGGAAAAAACATCCTGTCAATAACCTGGAGGTTCTGACTCTCAGTTACAAGGTGAGTGACGAGTTAAAGGTTTTACTCAGGTTTGGATCACACCAGCACCTTTTTAAAAAACACTTAATCTACATTTATTTTGTTTGATTGATTTCAGGTGTGCATTTCATGTTCAGTGTCATTAAAACTTCATTAAAATGTCAAATTAATTACTTAGCTCAGTTTTTGTAATGAAATACAACGTGAACCCAGAAAAATGAACTACGCTTTATTCCAATGCAATGTTTAATTTGTGTAAACAGAACATTTCTATTTATTCAGGATAACTTTTTAATTAAAATGAAACTTTTTAGATTTTCACCACAATGAGTGAGAAACCTGCTGAACCTCACTTTCATTAACGTCCTGTCTGACCTACTATTTATGAAGTACTGCAGTGTGTGTATATGTATACACTGTATTTATATATGTGTGTATGTATAGAAAATGGGGACAACATTGAGGACAGTCTTTGGAGAGCAGAGACACCTGGTTTCCTGTCCGACTCTAAATGCAGTCTGCTGTGTGACGTCTTGTTTGTGCGTAGGTTCCCTGGCCTGTTGACATCGTGATCAGCAGCGAGTGCCAGAAAATCTACAATCAAGTCTTTCTCCTGCTGCTGCAGATCAAATGGGCCAAATACAGTTTAGACACCATTCGATTCAGTGGTACGAGTCAATAAAAACCCTCCTTTTTTATCTTTTATATCTTTGTAAACAGAATATTGAGCCGTATAATAACATACAGAGGGAAAAACACAAGCTTTTTTTTTTTTTTTACCTTCCGGGCTTCGTCATGTTAAAGTGATGTGAGTCACTCCGCTGTGAGCGCCCCCTGCTGCTGAAGAAGACTAATAAAATCAATGTCAGTCTTTGATATCTACGTCACATGATCACCTTTAGCTCACTGTCAGACAGACTTTTCCAACAGGAAACTGAAGTTTGTAAACCACTCACTCTCCCACACCAAAGTCCATAGTGAAAAGTCTGTCTCACAGTGAGATAAAGACGTGAACATATGACGTAGATTTAATTACAAAAGTCTTTTGTTAAGTGGGGGCCACACGGTGGTGTAGTGGTTAGCACTCTCGCCTTGCAGCGAGAAGACCCGGGTTCGAGCAAGGGCCTTTCTGCATGGAGTTTGCATGTTCTCCCCGTGTGTGTATGGGTTCTCTCCGGGTACCCCGGCTTCCTCCCACAGTCCAAAAACATGCAATGTGGGGATAGGTAAATTGAACACTCTAACTTGACCATAGGAGTGAGTGTGAGAGTGAATGGTTGTTTGTCTCTATCTGTGTGTGGCCCTGCGATGGACTGGCGAACTGTCCAGGGTGTACCCCGCCTATCGCCCGATGTAGCTGAGATTGGCACAGCACCCCCCGCGACCCTCTGGCAGAGGATAAAGCGGTAGATGATGACTGACTGACTTTTGTTAAGTGGCTAAAATCTGTTCTTCACTCTGTGTAACAGTGAGATGAAGGGACACAAGATATTATTTTAAGACATGAACACAGGCTTAGCTTCCCAGCAGCAGGGGGCGCTCACTGCACATTCACTAAAGACTCAGTACATCGTACAACCACACTTGACAGTGTTTGTCTCTTGTAGATCTCACCTCTGCCACGGTGAAACTAGAGGGCGCTGTGTGTGAGGAAGTGAAGATCAGAGAGTCAGTGAATCAACAGATTCACCGCATGTGTCTGCTGAGAGTCAAACTGATGCACTTTGTCAACAGTCTGCACAACTACATCATGACCAGGGTGAGAGGAATCACACACTGTGATACACCTGCTGTTTAACCACAGTATCAGTCTGGTCTGTTTCATCTTCAGTCTCTTGGTTTTTCAGATTCTGCACAGCACAGGTCTGGAGTTTCAGCACCAAGTTCAGGAAGCTAAAGATCTGGACCAGCTGATCAAGATCCATTATAGATATCTGGCAACAATCCACGACCGCTGCCTGCTGAGAGAGAAGGTAAACGGCAGCTCCTACATGGAAAAGACCCAACTTTTCTGAAATCGGCATTTTCTCAATGTACAGATGGGAAAAAGTGATTTTAGCAACTAAAACAAAAGACTTGTGTCATAAAATCTCCGTCAGTTTAAGTCTACAATATCTATGTCTTTATCTCACTGTTGGACAGATGTTTGTAACCCACTCACTCTCCCACACCAAACCCCATAGAGAAAATCAGTGATTTTAACATCACAGCACACAGGAGTTGTTGATCCACTGCTGCCTCCATCACTAATTTCAAATGTCTTATTTTGTTAATTCGGCTTTTGAAATATTTCATTAAGACTTAACTCAGTGACACAAAGTGACCACACGAGGCAGCAGTAGACCAGCAGCTCCTGTATTCCCGCCAGCTAAAATCACTGATTTTCTTTATGGACTTTGGTGTGGGAGAGTGAGTGGTTTACACATTTCAGCTGACACAGCTGATTTTATTGCTTGTTTTAAGCAGCAGGGGGCGCTCACAGCACAGTCGATGCTGGCTGGTCTGTACCTCACACAATTATCCCATTCTAAGTCACTGTTGATGCGTTAAAGTTAATTGTGTTGTTGTTTTCTCCTCAGGTCAGTTTTGTGAAAGAAGCAATAATGAAGGTTCTGAACCTGGTTCTGATTTTCTCTGACCGATGGCAGGCTGGCTTTGGAGCCTGGAGGTGAGCAGATTATACCTGTGTGTTTGAAGCTGTAATTCAGTGACATGTTGCAGAATGAAGGACAGTCACAACCAAAGCTTTCTGATCCTTTTAATGACAGGATCGAGTCCATCGATAAAATGGAGTCTGACTTCAAAAACTGTCACATGTTCCTGGTGACGATCCTGAATAAAGCCGTGTGTCGCGGCTCCTTCCCTCACTGTGAGTACAACTGCAGTTCATTCACTCAGTCATGACACCACTAACACAGCTGCAGTGAATTAGCTCAGATAATCTATAATCTCAGATAAGAACTCCGTTTAAACATTGAAACAATTACCACTATGTTAGTTTAAAGAGTTAAAGATTTAAATGTAAGCATCTGAACAGTTTAGATTAACTAAAAACTCTTTAGGTTATCTTAAAGAGTAACTAAATCGGTTTAAACTAGTGCATAAGTTTATCTAGTAATATTGACTGATCCAGGTCCAACTCTTGGTAGTTTTGTGTAAAGTATTTGAATGACATATTTTGTGTTAAAAATGGCTGTACTGTATGTACTGTTTTCCATTACATTTGAATTTTCGTATTAGCTGGCTCTTCCCGGGCTGTCGTCACTGTCCCGATTCTCCATCACTAACTGGGGGGGGACTCGGCACGAGCAGAGAGGAAGTAGGAAAATAAAACATCCGGGTAACTTTTCAGAATAAAAGATCCCTTGTTGACACCACATCGTACTTCACTTTACTACATCACAGAAAGAGTCCTCGCGAGCTCAGCATGTTCCTGTTTATTCGCTCGGTAGAAACACTGCTCTGTTTGTTGTGTTCACAACATTTACAGTGAATTTCCTTGAGAGAAGAAACCTCAAAAAAACCTTGTTTCGTGCCCATTCTGCCCAGCAACAGTGAATACTATTTTCTGATTGGCAGATAGGTCGCTAATTCAAGATGGCTGTACGAATGAACTACACAGATCTGCCTTCACATCATCGATTCATAGATTATTCATTTATTTGCGGTGACTTTTATCACTTATCAGCGTGGGAAATGTCATGTGTGGCGTGTGAGTGTATAAATTTATTGAAATGTGTGTGTCTCGCGCTAAATGCAGCTCTAAGCTGCCACTGGAAATACCACAGCAAGCTGCCGCTGCTACAATTTGCCCTTGCATCTGCCCCCCCCCCCCCCCCACCCCCCCACTCAAAGATAACTCCTTGACCACTTTTTGTAGATTTTTAAAATCAGGCATTGGGCGCAGTCAGCTTCAGAACAGGAGTTTAGTTCCTCTTTAAAGATACGTTAAACAATCTGAGATAAGCGTTTACTATCAAAACAGTTTAGATTAGGATTTATTTTGTCCGTTGTATCGTTAACATTTCACAAATGTCCTGAGTCAGCAGCTGTAGCGGTCAATCACATGGGCGTGTCCAAAGGTCAAAGGTGAAGGTTTCATGTTGTTGCTGTTGTTGACGGCAGAGTAAAAACGTCGTGTTGGCCGATCAGACGTCTGAGGTTGTTCTGCACGTTTAAAAAGTGACTCTTGACGGCGGAGATGGGTTCATAGTGTGAGACAATGTGATCGACATAAGCTTCAATCAACGCTGAGCCGTTACAGGACTCTTGAGGATTTTTAAAGTCAAGTCGCTTCTCACACTGAACGTCTTTATGTTCGTTATTGATCAGGTAACATGCGGGAGACCCATCAGGACCGGGTCTCACAGAGACCTCGGTCTTCTCTATCCTGTACTTCTTGTAGTGAGTCAGTAGATATTCCAGGTCGTCCAGATACACGTCGATGGTATGGCTGAGGCTTATGATACAGTACGGCTGGCCAGGTCGCAGAAACCGACTGTTCAGGCGCGCTTTGTGGATCAGCATCAGGAGGTGGAACGCAGCTCCGTTCATCCAGGATTTAAGCGTCTGAGAGCTCATGGCTCCATCGATCATAGTGTTCCGGTGGACGATGAACTCTCCGCTCAGATCCAGCTCAAACCGGTCCAGTTCATAATGCTGAAGCTGCACGTCTGCTATCCGCTTGCGGTAACGCTGCATGTAATATGTCAGGGTGCGGTGGATATCTGAAGCCGCCTCCTCGCCAAACAAACGATGGAAGCTGCTGGTGCGGTTGGCGGCGACGTCCAGGATCAGAGAAATCACCAGCGCGTTGAGTCCAACTGCGTTAGGGATCTGAGTGACGGAACCCATAGCAGATTGCAGCTTCTCGGCGTAGCCCGGTACACCGAGGATCAGCTGATCAGAGTAATCCCGCAGCTGAGCCGTCGAGTTCAGGCCAGAATATTTCAGTAAAGACTCGTCGATGCCCAGGTCTGGTAGAAGACATGAGTGGTTTAAAGACGTCTGGTACCAGTCCAGAGAAATCCTGCCGACTTCACCCTGTGACGTGATGTTGTTCATGTTTGAGCCTCAAACAAACACAGGAGACCAGGTCTGTTATAGTCCACAGGACAAGACCAGGAACCAACCAGGTCTGAGCTACAGCAGGCGTTTTGTTGATTGTGCAGAGTCCAGAAGTTTGAAGCAAATATTAACCTCAACAAACCACAAAGAGAAGCAACATCACACTCAAACTTTCATACATTTAATACATTATATCCACGCCAGATATCATATGTGTGTACATATATATATGTATATATATATATATATATGTATATATATATATATGTATATATATATGTATATATATATGTATGTATATATATATATATATATATATATATATATGTACATGTATATAATACATATGTATATATATATGTACACATATGTATTATATATATGTGGTGAGAGTTTAGGATTTTACTATGATATTAATAACCTTCAATCCCTGGATGGAAACTAAATCTGTAGTTTGTTTAATGACTTGAACTTTTATTTAACAGAAAACAGAAAGTACAAAGATAAAGATTTCAGTGTTTTTGACTGAGTTTTATTTTCCTGATTTTGTTTAAATTATTCTTTCTTTCTTGCGGCTTCTCCTTCACTCTCCCACGCCAAACCTCATAGAGAAAATCAGTGATTTTAGCTGGCAGGGACACAGGAGCTCCTGGTCCTCTGCTGCCTCATGTGGTCACTTTGTGTCGCTGAGTTAAGTCTAAATTAAATATTTTAAAAGCCGAACTTACAAAATAAGACATTTGTACTTATTGATGGAGGCAGCAGTGGATCCACAACTCCTGTGTGCTGGGATGTTAAACTCACTGATTTTCTCTCTGAGGTTTGGTGTGGGAGAGTGAGTGCTTTACAAACTTCTAACAGTGAGACAAAGACGTGATCATGCTCTTAAGAGGTCGTAGACTTAAACTGACGTAGATTTTATGACACAAGTCTTGTGTTAAGAGTTCTCAGCAAAGTGGGTTCTGTCCCTTTAATAAATAATGTTTTTAGTTTTAAATTAACTGTCAAATGACTTCCTTAATAAAATTCCATATAATATTTAAAAATGAAATGAGAGTTGTTTGATTGTGATGACATTTTTACAGATTCCATTCAAATGTGTCCCACATTTTAACTGAGGTTTAAAAAAAGTGAATAATTTCAGTGAATTTGTAATGATTTAATCATGTCATTTATTTACATGTTTGAACAATAACATTTTCCAAACCATTTCTTGTCGTTAACGTCTCTTGAATTGAATCCTAGTTAAAGGTTTTAAATCAAACTTTCTTACCATTTCTTACAGTGGAGTCTCTGGCTCTGTCTCTGATGGCAGGGTTTGAACAGTGCTGAGGACCAAGAGCTGTCACTGTGATGTCACAGTTATGTCTCTGTGATGTCACCGATATGTCACTGTGATGTCATCACCTGCTCTGATTTAAAAATGTGTAAGTAAATGCTGTTACTCGTCTCTGTGTCATTAAAGTTTATTCATGAGAACTTTGACTGAAAGTCATTCATTGTTATTGTAGTTATAACTGGAATGGAAATTAATAGATTAACTGACATGTTTGTTTGTAATATAACATTTTATGGCTTCAAATTAAAGTTTAAATTGAATTTTAAGATCATTTTTTTGAGGCATATACGTTATTGAATTCCTTTATAAAATATTTTAGATTTTTGTCATTTAATTATAATGCACATATTTGTATATATGATGTCATTGATGTATGTGGCTGAAACTAAATTAAAATATTAACCTCAAATTTTTCTGCCAAATAAATTCATAAACTATATTCATTGACGACTTTAATTCGACTTTATTCTGGATGTTTTGATTTAGTTCTTAATGTCAGTGTGGTTTAAATAAGTGTATTATTAATGTAATAACTATAATAATCTCTGATCGCCTTGTTTTACTGATGTAAGTCGATAGATTTTTACCCTTTGATTTAGTTTGACTCATTTAACTAAATGTAAAAAAGCTCACATCTGACTTTAATCTCTTCATAGAATAAGGATTTATCTTGACTTAATTCTTATGTTTGATATTTTAACTCCTTTGTTTGAAAGAAAACCATTTTGGTTTGTTTTCATTTTGATTTTTTAAATTCAAATAATAAAAAAAATCTTACTTTGAATGAAATAGTTTAACATAATAAATATATTTGACACATGAAACACGTAAAAAAGTCTGTTTTATTATTTTTTAATTTCTTTGAGAAGCTTTTTTTTACATGTACCACTAATAATAGAGCAGATTATTGCATTTTTTCAGGAAAATCTTTCACAAGTGGAAAGACGCGCCAAAATTGGCACAAATACTCCTTGGGGATTGTTCTTTTGTTAAAACCCATTAGCCACACAAAAATCAAGATGGCTGCCATTTTTTCCAAGATGGCCACCAATTCAAGCTCTGAAATGCTATTTTTGGGGCAACTTTGTATAAAATTGCCAAAAAGGTATAATCTTGATATAATTTTGCTCCCCATGCAGGCATACTCTACCAAGTACAAACGGACAGACATTGTATTTTATGTACACCACTCATCAAGTCAGTGGAGTCAGACGCAGGGTGATGAGTACCAATAAAGTTCCCCTCAAATTGGTGGAACTTCCTAAGAGACAACAACAAGGCAATCAGAGATGGCAGACTTCACCCTATTCACGCAACAAGCCTCTGTCGGCCTATATGTGTAACAGACTCGGGGTCAAAATTCTAAAAAAGTTATTCTAAATTCTAACAAGCTTGGCTGACAAGATATCCCAGATGTCTGCCACAAACATGATCGTTGTGATCAAAGAAGATGGTGCTGTGAGCAATCACCCAGTAAGCCTGGTGAAAATGGCCCCCTGCAGTCATGAGGAAGCTGACACTTGAATAGGCCAGGCAGGCAGTAGAGGAGGGTTGCCTTTGGCCAAGGCCTGAATCTGAGGTGGATTCCCATCCATGAACTCTTTTTGTCTATTGGATTGCAGAAGAGCAAAGGCATTCTCCTCTTCCATGCCTTCACTGGCTGCGATGTTGTGTCAGCCTTCCATGGTAAAGGCAAGAAGACTGCATGGCAAACCTGGGATGTTTGTCCTGAGGCAAACTCAGCCAGTATCCACCAACAATACACGATGCTGACATGAAGACATTGGAAAACTTTGTGGTCATGATGTATGACAGATCCAGTATAGCTGATGGTGTTGATGATGCAAGGTTAGACATGTTTGCTCGGAAGCAGAGGCCATAAGAAGCATCCCTCCTACTCAAGCTGCTCTACTCCAACATGTATCAGGCAGGTTGCATATGGGGTCAATCATTAGTCAACCAGAAACAAAGTCCTACTCGCTGGGGATGGACCAAGAAAGTTGATCTGTGGCAGATCTTCTGGACCAATCTCACCCCTATTGCAGAAAGTTGCCAAGAACTGACCAAGGGTGGTTGCAAATTTGAATGTCATGGAAGGTGCACATGCTTATGCTTTGGTCTTACTTGCACAGTACTGTGTAGCTGTAGATGTGAAGATTAAGCTCTGTTCCATACATTAGTTAGAGCATGGTTTAGGTGATTATATATTCTAACACAACTGTTGATTGGAAAATATTAAGCTTTATTTACATTATATATCTTTGATCATAAGATTGTTTGTTGTATGCCATGCTGTACAAATGATATGTACGATAGTAAGCAAAGGATTCAGCTCCTCATGAGCAAATAAATTGACATTTTTTGTACTTTTGTAATACACGTTTCGCTGATGCTAATGTTGTGTTTTTGCATATTTTATACATTATTTTAAAGAGTAAATGACATCAAGAGATATAAAAAGGATTACTGATTTATAATTTAGAAATTTTACCTATCATTTGACACCAAAATCACTGAAATTGGCCGAGGAAATGAAATTCTGACGTGAAAGACGGTTGGAAACGGTTGGTTTTGAAATTTACGTGGCTAATGGGATTTTTCAAAAGAATGACCCAAGAGGTACATTCAGTCAAATTTTGGTGCTTCTTTCCAGACGATTTGTTTTTTGCTAATCTGCTCTACTATAACTCTTCTACAGAAGAGGATTAGGGCCACAGGAAAAAATTATTTGAGTTCTGACCTCTTAAACTCAGAATTCTGACTTTATTCTCAGAATTGTGAGTTTAAAGTCTGAGTTTAAACTCAGAATTATGAGAATAAACTAGAGTTTATTCTCAGAATTCTTAGTTTGATTTCAGAATTCAGTACGTTTTATTCTTTTTTACTTTCTTTCAAAAAGGTTTTTTACATGTAGCACTAACACTCTTCCGTAAACTTGAGTTAAAAATGAATATAAATGAATCAAAATAAAAGCAGTCGTTGAAGAGTCTCCTCCTCCACTGCTGCTGCCGCGCCCTCTGGTGGAGGAGTGCGCAGGTGCAGCAGTGAGTCCAGCAGTGGTTTCCTATCGAAGTTGAGGAGTTCGTGGACAAACAGGAAGAGAAGGAAGTAAAGAAGAGGAGGAAGTGAAGAACTCGGTGTTCTCCTCCTCCTCCACCTCCTCCGCCCATGACCAGGAAAAAACTGCAAACATTCCTGTGAACGACGGCCGACACTAACCCGTCTTTCCCGGCTCTGCAGAGGAATCACTGCCCGGCTTTATGGTTCGTTAGGCCGCGGAGAGACCGCACACGTTTCCCCTGAAAAACCTCCAGCACCAGGAGCAGCAGTAGCAGCAGCAGGGGGTGAGTAAGGGCACAGCGGCCGACTTTCGGCGTCTCTTTCCAGGTGAAAAGTTCCCGCAGCCCCACGGTGTTCGAGTCGGAGCCGGAGATAAAAGTCGCATAAAGTCCGTGTGAAGTGAGATTATTAACAAAAACTAAGAGACGCTCGGATTTTTTAAGTACGACTTGAACTCTGGTTAACATTTAAACTTATTTTCCTGGCTCTCGGGCCCGGGCTGCGTCTAATCTCTGGCCCGGGCTGTGGCTAATCCCAGGCCGCAGGATTCAGACTTTACTGCGGTTTCACTTCTTAATCCGCTCCTCCACACTTAATCTGTCCGATAATTCATTTGCTCTTATCATAAATCGTTGTCTTTTTAAAGAGATAAAGTCACTTACTGTAGTGACGTGTCTGTGATGAGTTGTGTGATAATCTCAGTGGGATTATGTGTCAAAAAAAAACTTTACACGAATCATCTTTTCCATTAAAGTGCATCGTAAATTTTCATCTGAAGTTTCAAAATGTAAGTGATATTTCAAGATAATTGATATAAAGTTAACGGATTAGGGTCAGTGACGTTTGTGAGGAGTTGTTTGATAATCTCAGTGGGATTATAGCCTGAAAGACGACTTTGTTTTCCATGTAATTGGCTGCATATTTTGACAGAAATTTTTTAAATATATAAATGTTAAAATAGTGATGTGTTTGTGGTCATCTCAGTGGGATTATATAAAAAAAAATAGATAATCCCACTTGTGCACTCTTTTGGATTTCCATTGAAATATATGGTGCATGTTAACTAAAGTTTAGAAAAAGTTATAACTGTTATACATTATTTAAAAATGATTGAGATAAAGTTAAATTAACTATGTTAGTGACATGTTTATGAAGTGTGTGATAATCTCAGTGTGGTTATAGAGACACTACTTTGTTTTTGTTTTAATTTAAGGTTTTTAAAGACAAAGTTTAGTAACAGTGTTGTCACTTGTTTGTGAAATGTGTGATAATCTCAGTGGGATTATAGTTTAAGAATAGTCAGAATCTTTTTAATTTAAAGTTTCCATTAAAATATGTTTTAACCAACATTTAAACGATTGTGTTAGTTTTGTGAAGGTTTTTTTTTTATCAGTTGTTTTTTTTCCATGGATAAAAATACAGTAATTTAGTAACGATGTGTTTATAAAGAGGTGTTTGATAATCTGGAATAATCTTTAATCTATATGACCATGTTCATGTTTGTTATTAGTTTTTGTTTGTGTTAATAATGGATCGTTGCTGTTTTTGTGGAACTGTAGCAGATTGACTGATTTTGTGAAATGGTTGTGATAATGATTGTTATTGGATTATTGCTCAGTCCTAACGTAGGATTAAGTGTCACAGACATTTGGAAACATGTCATTTAGCTGTTGGTGTAATAAGCGTTAGCTCAAAGGGAAGGAAGGAAGGGAGGGAGTAGAGAGATGACGTTTGGAGATAGTGCAGATGAAACCTCACAGGGTTTCATTTGATCATCAAAGTATTTTTTTCAGTTGATGGTCAGATTAAAGCTCTTGTACATATGAGGACATGAGAACATGACAACCTGACATGAACATGACAACCTGACATTAACATGATAACATGAAAACATGAAAACATAACAACCTGACGTGAACATGACAACCTGACATGAACATGTGAACATGACAACCTGATGTGAACATGACAACCTGATGTGAACATGACAACATGAGGACATGACAACCTCACATGAACATGTGAACATGACAACCTGATGTGAACATGATAACATGAGGACATAACATGAGAACATGACAACCTGAGATGAACTTGTGAACATGACAACATGAGGACATAACAACATGAGAACATGAACATGTGAACATGACAACATGAGGACATAACAACATGAGAACATGTGAACATGACAACATGAGGACATAAGACCATGAAGACATGAACATGAGGACATGAGAACATAACGACATGAGACCACGAGAGCATGAGAACATAACATGTGAACATAACGACATGAAGACATGAACATGAGGACATGAGACCACGAGAACATAACAACATGAGGACATGAACATGACGACATGAGACCATGAGAACATAACAACATGAGGACATGAGACCACAAGAACATAACAACATGAGAACATGACAACATGAGACCACGAGAGCATGAGAACATGAACATAAGAACACGACAACACGACAACACGAGGACATGAGACCATGACAACATGTGAACATGAGACTATTGGCATATTTCCACCGGCTCTACTCGCCTCGGCAGTTGTTGGAGATTAACCCACGTTTTTTGGATGTGTTGGTTTTCACTGCTGTGTTTTCTGTGCAATGACAATAAAAGGAAGTCTAAGTCTTAAGTGATCTACAGTTCGGTGCTGTTCGGCTTGATTTGTGTGTGGGACGTCTCTTCCTGTGACGGGACTCTGGCCAGTCAGGGGCCGGCAGTCTGACCAATCATCGCATAGTACCTACTTGGCACGCTTGGAACCACGAAGGTACTAAAAATAGTACCTGGTACCAGGTACTATGCAAGTGGACACGCTACTTAAACCGTGGCGTGGGGTGGCGAGGCGAGTAGAGCTGGTGGAAATGCGCCATATGAGAACACTCATATTCTCTCGGTTTGTACGAGCGGCCATGTTGGCAGGCAACGATGCAGCAACAATGAACAGAAGTCAGAGTTAGGATGGAAGAGTGGGTGGTTTACAGACTTCAATAGTCCTCATTTGTAGTGCATGTAGGGGGCGTGATTGAGGAATAACATTGATATTAAATCTGATTGTTTTAGCCAAATAGTTTGATACTCTGTTATTTAACAACTATATCTAAGTCCACACCCCAAATATGTTTGTTTATTCCCACTAATTCCCATGGCAAGTTTACATTTTTTGACCTTTTGCAGCTGTAGTTGTGAAGCATCAGTGTTATGAAGAGGAAGAGTCTTATGTCTTCTATAGTTGATGTGGCATGCTTAAAGATTTATACAGCAGTGATACGTGTTCACTGAGGTGTGAAATCCTGTTTCCTCTGCACAAAACTCATGAAAAAAAACATTTAGTTTTTTTCATGAGTTGACAGTGCTGTCTCTACATACACCAGACTGTTAAATATTGACATTTTAGATGTTTCCTTTGCTAAATGTTGGAGTTTAACGCATGTTTTCAGGATTTTTAAGTCTTTTTAACTGATCTACAGTTGGACATTGTTGGCTTTTATTCTTGTGTCGGACGTCCCACTCATGACTCTTCAGTGACACTCTCACCAATCAGTGACCGGCAGTCTGATGATGTCACGCTTTAGTATTGGCTCAGCTGAACCTCGTCAGAGCAGGAACTAAAACACCAGCAGGCACCAGGTTTTATCACTGATGAAGAAGAAAACAAACTGCAGAATCAAATCGAGCCGGCACTGTGATGGAAAAGGGACATTTGTCGTTAAACGTGTGGTTTTATGTCAGAGTTTACATTAATATTAACATTAATATTGTGTACAAACACTTTGGTTCCCACTAAACTCTTTAAGTCTGTGAGTCTTTTAATTGTCTGCAATTATTGTTAAACGTTCTCTTTGAAGAAGAGATATTTTTACAATTTTACGTCTTTGTTTCTGCGATCAGATTAAAATATGTGACTTCCTCTCTCTGTCTTTAAGAAACAAAGTCACAACTGTATGTTATAACTTCACTCTTGGCTTGTTTCCCTTTTCTGTCAGAGTTGTGTAAATGTGGTCAGTCAGCAGAGATGACCAAGTTCACACATTCAAGATCAAAACTCCAGTTTAGTCACGGTTACAGTTTCAGTTTTATTCACAGGTTTACAGCACGTGTGTGTGTGTGTTTATTTTGTGTCTGCAGTCAAGGTGAGAAACAGATTAATCTGTCGTTTTCTCAGAAGAGAAAAGTAACAGTTGAGTTTGATGATGAAATTCTGTTGACGGTTAACAGTTACACAAATAACTGTAATAACCACAGTTACACAGACCATAGTTCTACAATTAAGAGTCTATAAAAATATTATTACTACAACTAAGTTTGTAAAACACGTACATAATTAGAAGGTTATTCATCGCTTTGTGTTCAGGGTTTTTTCTTTGTTCTTAATTATGACACAATGATGAGGCCCCGCCCCCTTAATCTTACTCAGCCAAAAGACTGTTGACACAAGAACCACGTTGTTACCTGCTAACGGCTGAGTTTGCTCTAAAACGTGACTTATGTTGATGAAAGATCAAAGAAAGAACATCATGACAAATGTAATTGAACTCTTTTACGTGGCGTAGACTTTCACTTGTGTTGTTCGTGATGATATTCAGTTGTTTTAATGATATGATGATGATGATGAAGTCGTGTTTTGTTGTAGTTAAAGGAGATTTTTCTCATGCTAACAAGGATCATCTTGTCTATTTTGATTGGAATTCTTCTGATGCATCTGAACCAGAACTGGTTCTCCTGCAATGAGATTCATGTTATTATGCAAAGTTAAAATTACGACATTATATGCTACAGTTTCTGAACAGAGGATACTTGATATTTACACCTCATTTTATTTACATAGCAGTTTTATAATCATCAATCATCATAAAAATAAGAACATGTTTTTATGGTAAAATAAAAACAGAAGGTATTTGTTTCTTGGTGATTTTATTTCAAACAAACAATGAGAATGGGAAATGAAATGAAAATAGTAATGAAATGTTTAGTTGTTATAATGATGCTGATGATAGCGCAGTGTTGGTTTTAGACTTCACAAGTGTTAGCATAGACATTTCTCACATGTGAACATGTCCGTGTGAATGAGGTTTAGATTATCCGTGTGAACGAGGTTTAGATTGTCTGTGTAAAAGAGGTTTAGATTATCCATGTGACCGAGGCGAACGAGGTTTAGAAATGTAAACGTGACGAGGTTTAGGTTGTCTGTGTGAATGAGGTTTAGGTTGTCTGTGTGAATGAGGTTTAGGTTGTCTGTGTGAATGAGGTTTAGGTTGTCTGTGTGAACGAGGTTTAGGTTGTCCGTGTGAACGAGGTTTAGAGTGTCCACGTGAACGAGGTTTAGAGTGTCCACGTGAACCCGTGCAAACGAGGTTTAGAGTGTCCACGTGAACGAGGTTTAGAGTGTCCACGTGAACGAGGTTTAGAGTGTCCACGTGAACCTGTGCAAACGAGGTTTAGATTGTCCGAGCGAACGAGGTTTAGGGTGTCCGCGCGAACGAGGTTTAGGGTGTGAACGAGGTTTAGGGTGTCCGCGTGATCGAGGTTTAGGGTGTCCGTGTGAACGAGGTTTAGGGTGTCCGCGTGAACGAGGTGTAGGTTGTCCGCGTCAACGAGGTTTAGGTTGTCCGCGTGAGCGAGGTTTGGTTGTCCGCGTGAACAAGGTTTAGATTGTCCGCGTGAACCCGTGCGAACGAGGTTTAGATCGTCCGTGCGAACGAGGTTTAGATCGTCCGTGCGAACGAGGTTTAGAGTGTCCACGTGAACGAGGTTTAGAGTGTCCACGTGAACCCGTGCAAACGAGGTTTAGAGTGTCCACGTGAACGAGGTTTAGAGTGTCCACGTGAACGAGGTTTAGAGTGTCCACGTGAACCTGTGCAAACGAGGTTTAGATTGTCCGCGCCAACGAGGTTTAGGGTGTCCGCGCGAACGAGGTTTAGGGTGTGAACGAGGTTTAGGGTGTCCGCGTGAACGAGGTTTAGGTTGTCCGCGTGAACGAGGTTTAGGTTGTCCGCGTAAGCGAGGTTTAGGTTGTCCGCGTGAACAAGGTTTAGATTGTCCGCGTGAACCCGTGCGAACGAGGTTTAGATCGTCCGTGCGAACGAGGTTTAGATCGTCCGTGCGAACGAGGTTTAGATTGTCTGTGCAAACGAGGTGAATGAGGTTTATTTATGTTTTATTTAGTTGTTTTTGTGAAGTTTAGTGAAAACAAACGTGACAGTGATGCAAAAATCCCTGCGATCATGGTGTGATAATTGTGTATAACCTTATATAAAGTTTATATAACATCAGCAGCTGTGTTATGGTAGTTAATCTGGTTACAGTGGGATTACAGCAGGATTAGCAGCAGGAGTCAGATTAAATGAACAGTGAGCAGACGTTTGACCTCGTCTCTGAACAGGAAGTGAAGCTGAAGCTAACTTCAGAGTTCTTCCTTTTTCTTATTTATAGAAAATGTTTTTGTCAAACAGCAGAAAATAAAAACAACTTTTCTTTACAGTAAATGAAGTTATCTGTTTTTATCTCTGAGTGAAAGTTTTCTAAGAACAGTAACAAGACTTTTAAAACACAGAAGTGACACACACTTCTGTGTTTTAAAAGTCTGTGTGTGTGTGTTCAGTTTCTTTTACAGCTGCTTCTTCCTCCATGTTGGACCGCTGTGTCACATGACCTCAACATCTGTTAGTAGTACTTCCCTGTTCTGTTGTCATGGAGACGAGTCTGTGGTCTGTGCTGACTGTTCGGACAGCTTCAGTCATGTTTCCTTTTTTATCTTCTGAAACTCTGATGTCTCTATGATTGTAAAAAGACAGGATTATCCAAACAAAACGATATTGTTCCACTAATCCAGATTATTTGTCTCCTGTCCTTGTGTCTCCAGCATCATGGCGTCCACTGTGACTTTAGAGGACGCTCTGTCCAATGTGGACCTGCTGGAGGAGTTGCCACTGCCTGACCAGCAGCCGTGCATCGAGCCGCTCCCCTCCTCTGTCATGTACCAGGTACCATGTTACACTCACTCACACTATGGTTAGATTCACTTCATCTGGTGGTGCCCAAACACTGGTTGAGGGACCAACGCATGGGTCGTGGCAGAATTTTTTTGGGGTCCTTAAACAAATTATTATTTTTTCCAACATTTTAGTCGAGATTTAACATGTAAATGTGTAAAATTAAGTATTTCTTTACCTTTAATCTCTTAATATTTATTAATTTTACAGATTAGATTTGATGGATTAGATCCTTCATTTCAAACATTAAAATACATATATAAAACATGTTTGCATTTCTACGGAAGAGCATTAGTGCAACATGTAAAAAAAAAAAAGGAAAAAAAAACTGAACATGAATTCGGAGATTAAAGTCAGAATTCTGAGAAAAATCACAACTTTTATCTCAGAATTCTCTTAATTTTTTTCTGACTTTGTCCCTCAGTATTCCGACTTTAACCTCAGAATTCTGACTTTTTCCCTCAGTATTCTAACTTTAATCTCAGAATTCTGACTTTTTCCCTCAGTATTCCGACTTTAACCTCAGAATTCCTACTTTTTCCCCTCAGTATTCCGACTTTAATCTCAGTATTCTCACTTTTTCCCTCAGTATTCCAACTTTAATCTCAGAATTCTGACTTTTTCCCTCAGTATTCCGACTTTAATCTCAGAATTCTCACTTTTTCCCCTCAGTATTCCAACTTTAACCTCAGAATTCTGACTTTTCCTCAGCATTCCAACTTTAACCTCAGAATTCTGACTTTGTCCCTCAGTATTCCGACTTTAACCTCAGAATTCCTACTTTTTCCCTCAGTATTCTCACTTTTTCCCTCAGTATTCCAACTTTAATCTCAGAATTCTCACTTTTTCCCTCAGTATTCCAACTTTAATCTCAGAATTCTCACTTTTTCCCTCAGTATTCTGATTTTAACCTCAGAATTCTCACTTTTTCCCTCAGTATTCCGACTTTAATCTCAGAATTCTCACTTTTTCCCCTCAGTAGTCCAACTTTAACCTCAGAATTCTGACTTTCCCTCAGCATTCCAACTTTAACCTCAGAATTCTGACTTTTACCCTCAGTATTCCAACTTTAATCTCAGAATTCTCACTTTTTCCCTCAGAATTCTCACTTTTTCCTCGGTATTCCGACTTTGAAAATTTCAGATTTCATGCTGTTTTTGTATTTATTTAATTTAAATGTGTCCCTAATCCTCTTCTTTCCATCTGGTCACATGTTTGTAAATCAGTCGACAGAAATCTAAACTTGTATTTTCCTGTTCCACACACACAGTTTCTCACCACTTGTTATTTATATATTTACATTTAGTATTTTAATGTTCTCAGAACGACACAAGAATATTTACTTTAAACTTCAAACACGACCATTTCCATCCCTGCTCTCCCTCATCCTTATATTTATTTAATATTTGTATGTTGTATATTATTTTAAATTGATTCATGTTCAATTCATCTGTTGGACTGTTGCATAATTTAACCCCCGGGATTACAAAGGTTTGAAAATTATATAATCTGTATCAGTTTTGTCGTCATCAGTATGACGTATTTTGTCATGATTTATATAGTTATTTTGGTCGTGATAGTTTTCTGTCTTTAAATAATTAATAAAGTTTGGTGAAACACTGACGGTGACCTCGCTATAATCCACATGTTTGTCATTATGTGTGTATTTGTATCCTCTCCTGTCGTCTCTCAGCCAAACTTCAACACAAACTTTGAGGACAGAAACGCCTTTGTCACCGGCATCGCCCGCTACATCGAGCAGGCCACTGTCCACTCCAGCATGGTGCGTTCAGATTATTCACTCTCACTTTATTATTTTAACAAACACAGCACTGCCATCGTCATTCATGTTGTGAATATTATGAAATATCTTCACATTAACATTATTCTGTTTGTTGATCTGTGTTTATATATAAGTGTATTCAAATGATTAAAGTCCTGAGTCGTGGTTTTCACCACGCTGAGGTTTGTCTGGTGGAAAAAAAACCTTCCTGACGCAGCAGAACGTTCAGTTTTGTGTGAGCGAGCCGAACTCAGTGTTTAATGAGTGAGTGAACTCATTAATGTTTTGTTCACTTTGTTGTCTGCTTTCACTGCACTGGAACTGTTTCCTGTCAAACAACCGGAACAAACCGAGGCAGTGATGCGTTCATGCTTCACATCTCATCTTCTCTTTCTTTTAAAGGAAATGATAACAAAAGACATGTGTAATAAAGGTCTTATGATGTCTTTAAGAACACGTTCACGTCTTTATCTCACTGTTAAACAGACTTTTACAACAAGAAACTAAAGTTGGCACGGCGCTCGCTCTCCCACACAAAATCAGTGATTTTAACATCACACACACAGGAGTTGTTGATCCACTGCTGCCTCCATCACTAAGGTCTTATGTCATATTCGACATTTGAAATATTTCATTTAGACTGAACTCAGTGACACAAAGTGACCACACGAGGCAGCAGAGGACCTGCAGCTCCTGTTAGGGATGTCCCGATCCGATATTGATATCGGATATTGGTCCTATATCAGCCAAAAAAAAAAAAATTTAGGCAAAAATTTTAGAGTTCCTCTAAAATCTCTGATATAAGCGCTCCGAACCAACAGTCCATTCTGCTCCAGCACTTCTATCCAGCAGCGCCCATTGTGATCACGTAGGCTCTGTGTGTTGGATGCATGTAGAGCCCACGTGATCACAACAACAGCGTTTGTGTGCTACTGCTATTTCAGAGGCTACGAAGCCGCACAGACAGCGCGAGTTAGCCATTAGCACCATGCTAGCTCATCCTGAGGCGAGCTGCTAAAACAACATTATTTCATCAACCAGCACCACCTGTCGACTTTCAACAGCCTCCGTTTGTTAATTATACCCCAAAAATCAGCCATGTCAAGAGCTTTGTGGGTTTTAAATGTGTCGTGAAGGATTTAGTGACGTCTAGTGGTGAAGTTAGATTTGTGTAGATCCAGTGTTTGGATTGTCGTTTCACGGCCACTGTACAAACATGCTCTGTTAAACTTCATTGAACTCTCTCCTTTAAACAGAATGAGATGTTGGAGGAGGGGCAGGAGTACGCCATCATGCTGTACACCTGGAGGAGCTGCTCACGTGCAATACCACAGGTAACCACTAGTATCTGTTTACACCACAGTCAGCAGGTTTATGTAGGTATTTCATTTTAAACCCATTAAAAAGGTGAATGAATCCATTCCAGGCTTCCCACAGGTCCTTGAAATCCTTGAAAGTTTGAGAATTTGAAAAAAATAATCTATTTTTGAAAATGTCCCTAAATAGACATTCAAAGTCCTTGAATTTGTTTTGCAGTAAAGAAGTGAAGTAGATAATAGGTAAATGTCTCCCTTGTTTGTTACGACGCAATCCAGTCAATTTGGAAAAAGCTTTGAAATTGTGTGATTTTTCCCTTTTATGACCTTTGGCCTTTGGTGTCAAAGTGTTAATAAAGTGTAATTACAAATAATCCGTCATTCATCGTCGTCCTCATCGCGTCAGATAATGTCACAGTGAAAATACTCTGTGTGTTTCAGGTGAAATGTAACGAACAGCCCAACAGAGTGGAGATCTACGAGAAGACGGTGGAGGTTCTGGAGCCTGAAGTCACCAAACTCATGAACTTCATGTACTTCCAGGTAAATAGATCAGCTGTCTGACTCTGTAATGCTGGGAGCGTCCATGTTGTCCCAGCACCTTCACCTCCGTCTGTCCCTCCGTCTGTCCTGCAGCGCACAGCCATCGACCGTTTCTGCGGCGAGGTCCGTCGCCTGTGTCACACCGAGCGCAGGAAGGACTTTGTGTCAGAGGCGTATCTGATGACGCTCGGGAAGTTCATCAACATGTTTGCTGTGCTGGACGAGCTGAAGAACATGAAGTGCAGCGTCAAGAACGATCACTCCGCCTACAAACGGTACGTCATCGCCCCGCCAATCTTCTGATTTAGATTCTGTCACACAACACTTACACATGTTCAAGGCTGATTTTTGATGTTAATGACAGCACTGATCCGCTTTGTTCTTAGAAACTTGTGAATCACTAAAATTTAGTCTTTTGAGCCATTAGTTCATTTTACAAAGTAAAGTTTCTTGATTTTGACCTGTTTATTTACAGTAAATAATCTCTAGATTCTCATGTGTCTAGGTCATAATTCTTCCGTTTCACCTCTCTTCACTGCCAGCTGTAGAACATTGTAACTGTGAATTAAGCTTGTGTTTGTTGTGAGGTTATAGTTTTTCTCGTGTTTTTCACACAGAGCTGCTCAGTTCCTCAGAAAAATGTCCGAGCCCTCGTCCATCCAGGAGTCTCAGAATCTGTCCATGTTCCTGGCAAACCACAACAAAATCACTCAGGTTTGTCCACGTCATCAACATCAACATCTTCCACATCTTCAACGGTCTTCATAGTCACACTAAACCATGGGTGTCAAACTCTGGCCCGCGGGCCAAATTTGGCCCGCCATGTAATTTCATTTGGCCCTTGAGGCGATATCAAATTAACATTAGAGCTGGCCCGCCGGTACGATTTATTCATTGTTATTTTATTTTCAAATTTATTAGCATGTGGAAAAAGTTAATGTTGATATTTACCTCAGAAGGCTGCAAATAGAAAAGAGGCATTCAATTTTTTTATCTAAATTTTATTTAATATGCCATTGATGTTTTTTCGTTTGTTTTTTGAAAGTTGATTTTGCACTATTAAGTTATATAAGCGTTGCTTGTTCCATGTTCAGTGTTAAAACAAATCAGTGTAGCAAACTGAGCAATAATTAACGTTTTATTCATGCACTTTCTCTTGCTACTTCAAGGCTTGAATGTTTGATTCATTCATTATTGTTATTTTATTTTCAAATTTATTATTAGCCTGTGGAAAAAGTTTATTTTGATATTTACCTCAGAAGGCTGCAAATAGAAAAGAGGCATTCAATTTTTATCCATCCATTATCTACCGCTTATCCTGTATTTAGGGTGCATTCAATTTTTATTTAAATTTTATTTGATATGCCATTGATATTTTCTAATTATTATTATTATTTGAAACTCGATTTTGCATGTCACTATAAAGTTATATAAGCCTTGCTTGTTCAATATTCAATGCAAAACTTGTTTGGGTCCCTATTAAAAGGTTAATTTGTTCAACCTTGGCCCGCGGCTTTGTTCAGTTTTAAATTTTGGCCCACTCTGTATTTGAGTTTGACACCCCTGCACTAAACTATAAAACTAAACAATAAACTAAGATTAAATAGTTCTGAAAACTTGTAAATATTCAAAGACAAATACAAAGTACTCCTGTGCATGTTCTGCATAACATCACACACACAGTCTTAATCTTAATCTTATTATTAAACAAATGATTAACTCCAGGTTCTGTCCAGGATTTTACAAAAATCACACAAAAACATTTTCCCAGTGTGTTCCAGATTTTTTTACATACCATATATTCTGTGTTCCATATTATTTTATATACCGTGTATTCAGTGTTCCAGATTATTTTATATACCATATATTCTGTGTTTCAGATTATTTTATATACCCTATATTCTGTGTTCCAGATTATTTTATATACCATATATTCTGTGTTCCAGATTATTTTATGTACCATATATTCCGTGTTCCAGATTATTTTATACAGTATACCGTATATTCTGTGGTTTCCAGATTATTTTATATACCGTATCTTCTTTGTTCCAGATTATTTTATATACCGTATATTCTGTGTTCCAGATTATGTTATATACCGTTTATTGGGTGTTGCAGATTATTTTATATACCGTTTATTCTGTGCGTTCCAGATTATTTTACATACTGTATATTATGTGTGTTCCAGATTATTTTATTTGCCGTATATTCTTTGTTCCAGGTTATTCTATATGCTGTATATTCTGTGTTCCAGATTATTTTATATGCCGTATATTCTGTGTTCCAGATTATTTTATATGCCATACATTCTGTGTTCCAGATTATTTTATATGCTATATATTCTGTGGGTTCCAGATTATTTTATAAACTGTATATTCTTTGTGTTCAGTCTCTGCAGCAGCAGCTTGAAGTCATTAACGGATACGAGGAGCTTTTAGCCGACATCGTTAACCTGTGCATCGATTACTACGAGAACAAGATGTACCTGACGCCCACTGAGAAACACATGCTGCTCAAAGTGAGTCCTGCAGGGGGCGCTGTCACTGCAGCTGGATGTCCTTCATTTGTTTGTGTATTAAAATAACATGCATGAAAGGAAGTATTAATTATTTTAGCGAGCATCTTAGAAATGATTTCTTTACCAGTTTACAGATGTTTTTAAATCAGTTGCTGTATTGACACATGATTTATATTTAGATATTGGTCATACATATGCACATATACATGTATAGTTCTTCAGTGTGTCAGTCCCTGTTGTTGTTGTTGTTGTTGTTCAGGTGATGGGTTTTGGTTTGTATCTCATGGACGGAAACAGCAGCAACATTTACAAACTCGACGCCAAGAAGAGAATCAATCTGAGCAAGATCGACAAGTTTTTCAAGGTATGAGCGTAAATGAAGGTGAACTTGAACGTGAACGTGATAAACAGAGTGTAGAGATGTATTTTTCTATTTGTTGTGAATTTATGTTCTGACCTTTGACCCTCAGTGGGAGACATTTTCATTAATGTGTGTGTGTGTGTGTGTGTGCGTGCGTCTCACAGCAACTGCAGGTGGTTCCTCTGTTTGGTGACATGCAGATCGAGCTGTCGCGTTACATCAAGACCAGTGCTCACTTTGAAGAGAACAAATCCAGGTCACACATAAATATACACATCTATGTTTATTCATGAAGATAATAATAACGTGCTGTGTCATAGCAAGCCTTTATTTTATTGATTTATTTATTTTATCTGCTATGGAGTCTTGTGTGAGTCTTTCATAAAGTTTTAGCTGAAAATGTTTTCACTTTACTCTCACAGAGGAGCAAAGAAACTGAAATTAATTCACATTTTACAAGCTAAACTCAAATGACTGAGTCATCCGTTATCTCCCACACTAAAGCCCATAGAGAAAATCAGTGGTTTTAACACCACAGCACACAGGAGTTGTTGATCCACTGCTGCCTCCATCACTAAGTTCAAATGTCTTATTTTAGTGAATTCAGCCTTTGAAATATTTAATTCAGACATAACTTAGTAACACAAAGTGACCACACGAGGCAGCAGTAGCCCAGCAGCTCCTGTGTCGCCGCCAGCTAAAATCACTGATTTTCTCTCTGGACTTTGGTGTGGGAGAGTGAGTGGTTTACAAACTTCAGTTTCCTGTTTCCAGTTTACTTTATACCACCACAATGTTTCCTCTCTGTTCACCTGTAAACTCCGTCCTCTCTGTGTGTCTGTCCTCTCTGTCCTCAGGTGGACGTGCACGTCCATATCCAGCAGTCCTCAGTACAACATCTGTGAGCAGATGCTTCAGATCCGTGATGACCACATGCGCTTCATCTCAGAGCTGGCTCGCTACAGCAACAGTGAGGTTAGTGTGAAGCCCCACCATGACTCAGCAACAGTGAGGTTAGTGTGAAGCTCCACCATGACTCAGCAACAGTGAGGTTAGTGTGAAGCCCCACCATGGCTCAGCAGCAGTGAGGTTAGTGTGAAGCTCCACCATGACTCAGCAACAGTGAGGGTAGTGTGAAGCTCCACCATGACTCAGCAACAGTGAGGTTAGTGTGAAGCTCCACCATGACTCAGCAGCAGTGAGGTTAGTGTGAAGCTCCACCATGACTCAGCAACAGTGAGGTTAGTGTGAAGCTCCACCATGACTCAGCAGCAGTGAGGTTAGTGTGAAGCTCCACCATGACTCAGCAGCAGTGAGGTTAGTGTGAAGCTCCACCATGACTCAGCAGCAGTGAGGTTAGTGTGAAGCTCCACCATGACTCAGCAACAGTGAGGTTAGTGTGAAGCCCCACCATGACTCAGCAACAGTGAGGTTAGTGTGAAGCCCCACCATGACTCAGCAACAGTGAGGTTAGTGTGAAGCTCCACCATGACTCAGCAACAGTGAGGTTAGTGTGAAGCCCCACCATGACTCAGCAGCAGTGAGGTTAGTGTGAAGCTCCACCATGACTCAGCAACAGTGAGGTTAGTGTGAAGCTCCACCATGACTCAGCAGCAGTGAGGTTAGTGTGAAGCTCCACCATGACTCAGCAACAGTGAGGTTAGTGTGAAGCTCCACCATGACTCAGCAACAGTGAGGTTAGTGTGAAGCTCCACCATGACTCAGCAGCAGTGAGGTAAGTGTGAAGCCCCACCATGACTCAGCAACAGTGAGGTTAGTGTGAAGCCCCACCATGACTCAGCAGCAGTGAGGTTAGTGTGAAGCTCCACCATGACTCAGCAACAGTGAGGTTAGTGTCAAATCCACCATGACTCAGCAGAACTGGACAAACCTGCTCATCACAGTGTTGTCACTTTGTCTGTTAGATTAAAAAACTGAGAGTTTCATCTCAGTGCGACGGGATTCCTAATTCATGGCAATGTTAATAATTGAAAATGGAGATTTTTTATCGGACAGCATATAGTAGCATGAGCAGAGGGCCACAGGTGGAATTGAACCCGCGTCGCTTCATAATATAACATAAATAATGTAATATTTCCCTGTGTGTGTAGGTGGTGACAGGATCAGGACGTCAGGAGTCTCAGAAGACAGACTCTGAGTACAGGAAGTTGTTTGACTTGGCTCTGCAGGGCATGCAGCTGCTCTCTCAGTGGAGCGCTCACGTCATGGAAGTGGTGAGAAAACACTTATCATTGAGAGAAACACAGAAGTTTTGATGTTGTCACTGCGTGTAAAACGATAAAGTTGTGTTTTTGCTGCAGTATTCCTGGAAACTGGTTCATCCAACAGACAAATATTCCAACAAAGAGTGTCCTGATAACGCTGAGGAGTACGAGAGAGCCACGAGATACAACTACACCAGTGAGGAGAAGTTCGCCCTCGTCGAGGTCAGTTTACACTTTTCACTCTGTCATCACACATCATCATCTCATCACTCATTCTATGAAAAATCACATTTATATATATTTATATCTATCCTTAGTTTTTATTTTTCAGTTTTGGCATTTTTACACTCACTGCAGTTTTTTTTTACATAAAAAAAAAATTAACTACAATTTATTTTCAGTGCCAAAAAAACAGTTGCAATCAAGTGACAAGTCATTTTCACTAAGGATTTCACAGAAACTTACAGAGGTAAAGTCGATGTCTTTCGATGTTTTTCTGTGAATGGTCTTGTCCTCCTCCTCACATCAGGGTCAGAGGTCACTGTGAGGACAAGATAAACATAACAGTTAGCTGTTTAACAACTGATGCAATAGATTTTAACAGGCTAAGCTTTATCAGTTACTGTCTATATTCAGTTAGCTTTTCATTTAGTTAGCTATATCACCATAACATAATACTACACAGTAATATCTTAAGTTAGTGTTACATGGATCTCAGTTCAAGCACATATTACGCTGCAGAAACGTTAACGTAAGTAAACAAACATACAACATGTGAACTTACCTGATGAAATCTCGACACAGCGCTGTCGGTACCAGTTGTAAAGTGTTTATTTGAATGCACACACACACACACACACACACACACACACACAGAGACAGACTGACAGGTGTTGTGTGTGTTGTGTGCAGGTGATGGCGATGATAAAGGGCCTGCAGGTGTTGATGGGTCGTATGGAGAGCGTGTTCAATCACGCCATCCGTCACACCATCTACTCTGCACTGCAGGACTTTGCTCAGGTGACGCTCAGAGATCCTCTCCGTCAGGCCATCAAGAAGAAGAAGAACGTGGTGCAGAGGTAACTCACTGCACAATAATCTGTGATATTCTAGATTATTAAGAGATTCACACAAATAAACCTCTGAACTTCTCTGTTCTCTTTAAACCTTCTAGACTTTACTCTGTCACGTCTCGCGTGAAGAAATCAAATGTATATGTTCATGAAATGTAGGCTTTAATTAACTTATTATAGATCTACACAGTGAAGGAAGGGGAAAACTATATTTTTGTCATGAACTCAAATGACCTGAAAAAGAATGAGCATCCAGTCTGGTCAGGAGAGGGCGGGGCCAGTTAAAATTATACCATAATATATCATTTATTTATTCATGTTTCATATTAACGCAAACCATAAAAAAACAGACAACAATAATTATTTTTAACTCACTGCACTTGTATACATATTTTTTTATGTTTTAGGTTTTTATTTCATCTAAATTCATGTAAATGCACTTCAATAAAAACTCTGCCAAGTCTCACTGCATTTAAAAAGGTGTGGGGTTTAATGTTCATTCTTTATTCTGTTAAGTCTTTATTTGGGTACATTAATATAGAATGTAAACAAAGAAAAATCATTTTACATAATTGTGCCAATACTGTGTGTGTGTGTGTGTGTGTGTGTGTGTGTGTGTCTGTGTGTGTCTGTGTGTGTCTGTGTGTGTGTGTGTCCCTCAGCGTCCTCCAGGCCATCAGGAAGACGGTGTGTGACTGGGAAACGGGCCGCGAGCCTCACAACGACCCAGCTCTGCGCGGAGAGAAAGATCCTAAAGGAGGATTTGACATCACGGTTCCTCGCCGCGCTGTCGGGCCTTCCAGTACTCAGGTCTCACATACACCAGCTTTACTTTGTCTTTTATAATCCACACTGATTTATCATAGCAGATATAATCTGAAAATGCAGATTATTTAAGAAAAAAAAAAAAGAGGAGAACATGGTCGTCAAAATGAATCACATTTTTTTTCACATTTAATTAAAAACAAAAAACAAAAATATTTTTATATAAAAATATAATATTTTGAAACAAATCAAGATTAAAAGAGTAAAAAATGGAGATTAATTGTTTTTCCAGAGCAGAGATGAAGTCTAAAAATATAAACTATGTTTAAAACAACACATTTACTGTGTTTTTATGGTGATTTATACAAACAGAGATTAAATATGCAAATTGCAAGAAGAAATGTACAAAGCTAATAAAGAAGAAATCGTTTTGTGGGTGGAGCTTTGGACACAGGGCCATCAAAAAGGGCGGGGTTATAGGAGTATCAATTAAATATAACTATACATTAAAAAAACCACAAAAACATGATGTTTATCTTAACAACACGGTGCTAATTGTAATAAATGTTCTGTTTTTATTTTGATAATCTTAAAAATCTCCATTAAAACAGACTGAAATCTCTTTATTTTACACTTGAGTGAGAAAACTCTAAAAATATAAAAACCCATATTTATGTCAGAATCATTCTTTTCTCTGATCTACAACACATGAAACATTTTATTTATTCTTTTTATCAGTAATAAAGCATAAAAATAACATTTTATCATTATATGTGTATATTATATGTATATATATATATATATATATATATATATATATATATATATATACACATACTGTATATGTATTTATTGAGTTTGTGTTGTGAAATGAAAACATGTGAGTGATCATGTGTTGACAGCTGTACATGGTGAGGACGATGCTGGAGTCTCTGATCGCTGATAAAAGCGGCTCAAAGAAGACTCTGCGCAGCACTCTGGAAGGTCCCACCATCCTGGACATCGAGAAGTTCCACCGCGAGTCCTTCTTCTACACTCACTTGCTCAACTTCAGCGGTGAGGAGGAAAACATCTGTGACTGTGGCTTCTTCCCTGACGTCATCTTCATCATCATCATCATGTGTTTGAACTCCTCACAGAAACCCTGCAGCAGTGCTGTGATCTGTCCCAGCTCTGGTTCAGAGAGTTCTTCCTGGAGCTCACCATGGGTCGCAGGATCCAGTTCCCCATCGAGATGTCCATGCCCTGGATCCTCACAGACCACATCCTGGAGACCAAGGAGGCTTCTATGATGGAGTAAATATGACGTTCATGTCCACAAACACGTCACAGGCTTTCAAAGTGAGGACATTCAGTCAAAGTGAGGACATTCAGTCAAATTGAGGACATTCAGCCAAATTGAGGACATTCAGCCGAAGTGAGGACATTTAGTCAAGTTTGTTTATTTTTACAGCTTTTTTCTCAAATTAAAATTTTTATTTGATTTTTTTTAGCAGTTTATATTGGGATGAAACAGAACAGAACAGAAACAGACTTTTGTTTTGAAACAGTCACTGGAAGGCGGAGCCTTCAGATTAGATGAGATTATGCAGACTAACAAATTGTTTCTGGTGCAGGTATGTGCTGTATCCTCTGGATTTGTACAACGACAGCGCTCACTATGCTCTGACCAAATTCAAGAAGCAGTTTCTCTACGATGAGATTGAAGCCGAGGTAAATCCTGTCCGTCACAGTTGCCTGTTAATCCTGTGATAATCTCAGAGGTGTAAATAAATGCAACTCATGCACAACAGATTAATAAATCTTGAGTTGTAAGAAAATTGAGGATTATTGAGAGGAATTATTTTACTTGGACTCTGTCTCGTGGACGTTGTCTCGTGGACTCTGTCACGTGGACCGTGTCTCGTGTTCAGATCCACATCATGTGTTAATCTTGTGTTTCTTTGATGTTCAGGTGAACTTGTGCTTCGATCAGTTCGTTTATAAACTGGCTGATCAGATTTTTGCTTACTACAAGATTCTGGCAGGAAGGTAAGACACACATTTATATGTCCTCCACTTCCTGTTTATCTTTAAACCACTCCCTCTCCCACACCATAGAGAAAATCAGTGATTTTAACATCACACACACAGGAGTTGTTGATCCACTGCTGCCTCCATCTCTAAATTCAAATGTCTTATTTTGTCACTTCAGTGTTTGAAATCCTTTGTTCAGATTGACCTCAGTGACACAAAGTGACCACACGAGGCAGCAGAGGACCAGCAGCTCCTGTGTCCCTGTGAGCTAAAGACGTGAACATGTTCTTAGGATATCGTAGACTCAAACTGAAGTAGATCTTATGAACTGTGTCTTTTGTTAAAGTGGATAAAATCAGTTTTTCATCTCTGTATTTCTTTAGTCTTCTGCTGGACAAACGTTTGCGAGCCGACTGTAAGAACCAGGGCGCCAACATTCCCTGGCCCTCCTCCAACCGCTACGAGACACTGCTGAAGCAACGTCACGTGCAGGTGAGTCAGCAGCAGCAGTAACAGTAGTAACAGCAACAGTAGCAGCAGTAACAGCAGCAGCAGCAGTAGTAGCAGCAGCAGGTGTCTTCTTCACTCACGTGTGTGTTGTCACCCTCAGCTCTTGGGTCGCTCCATTGACCTGAACAGACTCATCACTCAGAGAATTTCTGCTGCTCTGGCCAAGTCTCTGGAACTCGCCATCAATCGCTTTGAGAGTGAGGACCTCACGTCGATCATGGTGCGTCCTCAGATACTTTGTTTTCTGATTGTTGCAGAACACGGTGTGAAGTTAAAGTGTGTGTGTGTGTGTGTGTGTGTGTATTAAAGGAACTGGACGGTCTCCTGGAGATCAACCGTTTGACCCACAAGCTGCTCAGTAAGTTTCTGACCCTGGACAGTCTGGACGCCATGTTCCGCGAGGCCAACCACAACGTGTCTGCTCCCTATGGCCGCATCACGCTGCACGTCTTCTGGGAGCTCAACTACGACTTCCTGCCCAACTACTGCTACAACGGCTCCACCAACAGGTGAGTGAGGGTCGTCACAGACGCGTCGCGCTCTCGTCAGAATACCTTTGTGTTGGTGTTTTGAACTTGTGAGTCTCTTCTTGGATTATGGATAGCAGAGCTCATTATCTGTCTGTCTGTCTGTCTGTGGATATGAGAACAGATCACTGGCCAGTGTGTAGCACCATCTAGTGGTAAAGTTGTATATTGCAAACAAACATGGCCAAGTCAGAGTCAGGGAGGAATTTACTGTAAAATAAGAATAAATAAAAGTTCTGAATGTTTATGTACTGACATTAAAACATACTTAATCCCACACTGAGACTGAGATTTGAACCGTGTGGATTATTGCTGTTACACAGGTTTGTGAGGACCATCCTGCCCTTCTCTCAAGAGTTCCAGAGAGACAAACCACCCAACGCTCAGCCTCAGTATCTGTACGGGTCAAAGGTCAGCACATTTTCATTTTATTAATCTCTTATTAAATAATCTTTAAATTATTATTATTAAATCACTCAGAACAATCTAGTTAATCCAGGTTGTGATCAAACGTTAATCCACTGTTACTTCATTTATCATGTGTGAAGAGAAGAATCTCTGTATTTGACTGTTTCCTCTCTGTCTCTCTGTCTGTCCCTCTGTGTCTGTCCCTCTGTGTGTGTCTCAGACGTTGAATCTGGCCTACAGCAGCATCTTCAGCACCTACAGGAACTTCGTGGGTCCTCCTCACATCAAGGTCATGTGTCGACTGCTGGGTTACCAGGGCATCGCCGTGGTGATGGAGGAACTGCTGAAGGTGGTCAAGAGTCTGGTGAGCATGACCTTCGTCTGACCTTGGTCTGAAGAGTGTGGTTGACGTTAAAACAGTCAAGTCAACACTGTAACTTCTTCTGTTCTTCTTCTTCTGTCTTTCTGTCCTTCTGTTCTTCTGCTGTCCTTCTGTACTTGTTCTTCTGTGTTCAGCTGCAGGGAACCATCATGCAGTACGTGAAGACTCTGATGGAGGTGATGCCAAAGATCTGCAGACTTCCTCGTCATGAGTACGGTTCTCCAGGTGAGTGAAAACATCCATGTTTTTAATGTTGCTGATTCTCCGGAACTGGTTCTCGTGTGACGTGACCTTTGAACTGTGACTCAAACGAGTGTCCGTTCTTCACTGAGCGTGTCAAGCTGCAGCTGTGACGCCAGATTAAATCTGTGGTGAATCTGTAATCTGTCAGGAATCCTGGAGTTCTTCCACCATCAGCTGAAGGACATCGTCGAGTACGCTGAGCTGAAGACGGTTTGTTTCCAGAACCTGAGAGAAGTGGGCAACGCCATGTTGTTCTGTCTGCTGAGTGAACAGAGTCTGGTACTGATCATCATCATCATCATCATCATCATCATCATCATCAGTATCAGTGTCCATCTCTGTGTCTGACTTCCTGTCGTCTCTTGTCTTCAGTCTCAGGAGGAAGTTTGTGACTTGCTTCACGCTGCACCTTTCCAGAACATTCTGCCCAGAGTTCACGTCAAAGGTAAACTTTATATATCATATTGTATTATATTATATTGTATTGAATATATGAAATGACCATCATATCTTTTTAACTTATAATCATTAAACGGTTACTTTTTCTGTGATCATGTGAGCAGAAGGTGAACGTCTGGACGCTAAGATGAAGCGCCTTGAGGCCAAATACACGGCTCTTCACATGGTTCCACTGATCGAGCGTCTTGGAACTCCTCAGGTGAGCAAACAGGAAGTTGCCATCACTCCGTGATTCTCGACAATCCCGTGATCGATGGCTGACGTGATCTCGTTCCTCTTCTTCCAGCAAATAGCCATCGCTCGCGAGGGCGACCTCCTGACCAAAGAGCGCCTGTGCTGCGGTCTGTCCATGTTCGAGGTCATCCTCACGCGCGTGCGCGGCTTCCTCGAAGACCCCATCTGGCGCGGGCCGTTGCCTAGCAACGGCGTGATGCACGTGGACGAGTGTGTGGAGTTTCACCGTCTGTGGAGCGCCATGCAGTTCGTCTACTGCATCCCTGTGGGAGCGCACGAGTTCACTGTGGAGTGAGTGATGCAGTTACAACACACTGACACTAGGGGGCGGGGCTTAAAAACAACACCTGATCTAACTCTTGTCACGTGACATGAATACTGTTCACATTTAAAGGAAAAGTTCGGCTGTTTTTTGTGTGCGATGTGTTTGACTGAAACTCCACCCCTGACCTTCACAGCATGTGTCTAAAGCTCCGCCCCCTGTGTTACAGGCAGTGTTTTGGTGACGGTCTTCACTGGGCCGGCTGTATGATCATCGCTCTGCTCAGTCAACAGCGACGCTTCGACATCCTGGACTTCAGTTACCACCTGCTCAAAGTCCAGAAACACGACGGCAAAGATGAGGTCATCAAGAGCGTGGTGAGAGGTCACATGACATCACACCCACCCACAGTTCACATGAAGTAAATCGTATCATGGCACATTTTGTGATTGGTAATGAATAAAGTATCACATTAATCTGATTTATAACCTTAAAAGGACAGTCTTAGTGTGTTTGTATTGAACTGATAGTGCTGTGAGCGCCCCCTGCTGCTGAGAACCTGTGCCGATTACCTTTACCAAAGACTTGTAATAAAATGTCACATGTTCACTTTTTTTTAATCTCAGTGTTAAACTGAAGTCTGTAAAGCACTCACTCTCCCACAACAAAGTCCATAGAGAAAATCTCTGCTGCCGCGTTTGGTCACTTTGTGTCACTGAGTTAAGTCTAAATGAAATATTTCAAAAGCCGAATTGACAAAATAAGACATTAGAATTTGTGGAGGAGGCAGCAGTGGATCAACAACTCCTGTGTGCTGTGATGTTAAAATCACTGATTTTCTCTATGAGGTTTGGTGTGGGAGAGTGAGTGCTTTTTAAACAGCAGTATTATTTGAGAGCCAAGTCTCCAGAAGTAATAAAAAAAAGTGCATTTTTGACATTTTTTGTTTTTTCAGCCACTGAAGAAAATGGTCGACAGAATCCGAAAATTCCAGGTGCTCAACAGCGAGATCTTCGGCATCCTGAACAAGTATCTGAAGTCTGGAGACGGCGAGAACATGCCGGTGGAACATGTGCGCTGCTTCCAGCCGCCGATACACCAGTCACTGGCCAGCAGCTAGAGGGCGCCGTGGACACCGTGGACCAGCGTGTGACGTTCCCAACACGAGTTTCCTCCTGAGGAGGTGGGACCACATTTACTGCCTGGTGATTATTATTCTGATGTTTTTGTATTCATTCACACGTACGTGCCTTATCACAAACAGAAATGATATTTTTCTCTTTTATAGATGAAACTGTTTTATACGTTGCAGCATGTTTAGAGGAGGGATGGGAAAGTAGTTTTTATCAGATGAATATTTAAAGGGTTTGCTGTGGTGAAGGAGATTTAATCTTTGCATGTCGGAGCAGAAATAACAAACAGAAAAGTTCACTCGTGTTAAGCATTTATTCACTCTGCCTTGTTTTAAATCATTTTAATTCAATAAATATGTAACAAATCTGACGATTCATCTCAAGTGTTTGTTACAAAAGAGGGTTCGGGAGGATGAACGTCGCCATAGCGACCACTCTTCATTTACACATTTATTATATAAACTCATCTGTGTTTGATTTGTAGAAACAAAGTCAGTGCATGAATTATGCAGGAACGTATAACAACATTATTCCTATAGAAAAAAACGCTACAGAGGAATGACTTTAAAGGGACAGTTCAGGTTTTTCTCCAGTGTTGTATGAGTTAAAGCCTCAATGAGTAAACAATGATATCTTTATCTCACTATTACATGTAAACACTGTTCACACAACACGCAAATCAGACACTCTGCACTGATTCTGACCAGTATCGGGTCATCCCAACTTTTGTTGAAGTTTGTAAACCACTCACTCTCCCACACTAAACTTCATAGAGAAAATCAGTGATTTTAACATCACCGCACACAGGAGTTGTTGATCCACTGCTGCCTCCATCCCTAAGTTCTAATGTCTTACTTTTTCATTAAGAAATAGCTCAGTGACCACACACGAGGCAGCAGAGGACCAGCAGCTCTTGTGTCCCTGTGAGCTAAAATCACTGATTTTCTCTGTGGACTTTGGTGTGGGAGAGTGAGTGGTTTGTCCAACAGTGAGTTAAAGACGTGAACATGTTCTTAAGACTTAAGTGAGTCTCTGAACATGTGTTGACCTGTCAGCACAGGGGGGCGCTCACAGTGCTCGTGTGTGAACCTCATATGAACACTTATGGTTAGAAAACCTGAACTCTACCTTTAAGAAAGAAGTAAGGCAAATTAAACGTTGAATACAATCCACTGGTCAGTCCCAAACAGCTGATTGTCTTATTGTTGTCCTAAACCACAGCAGTGACGTGATTGGTCAGTACGGTGCTAATATTAAAAAAAAAAATAATCAAAGTCTTAATGATCCAGCGATGACATCATCGCCCCGTTTCTTCTTGAAACGCTGTCAAAAGACAAACCCGTGTCTCTGTCGTCCGCGTCCTCTGTGGACTCGTGCAGCATTTCGTAGGTGCTGTGCACTGCCGCGCCGTTGGCTGCGGGGAAGCCGGCGCGCTCGTCCTTCCGCATGGACACAGCGAGGGACGCCAGACTGACGTTGACGTCCTTGAAGGCGTGGAGCAGGAAGATGCCCACAATGATGGTGAGGAAGCCGCTCAGCGTTCCGATCACGTCGCCCGCCTCCATGTGCTCCCACTCCTTGAAGAGGATGGCGGAGCAGGTGAGGACGGACGTGGTGAAGAAGACGTAGTAAATGGGCGTCACCAGGGACGTGTTGAAGATGTCCAGCGCTTTGTTCAGGTAATTAATCTGCGTACTCACGCACGCCACCAGAGCCGCCAGCAGCAGCCACGCTAGCGGGTTCCTCGCCACGCTTTTCCCCGCGATGGCTTCTTTGATGGCGATTCCCAGTCCTTTAACGCAGGACACGGACAGCGCTCCGATCACCGAGCAGATGGTGATGTAGACCAGGATGTTGGTCTGACCGTGACGAGGACCCACCACGAAGATGAAGATGACGGCCACGATGATGACGAGTGTGGCAAACACGAAGAATCCTGCACAAACAGAGAAACATTCAGAAACGAGGCAATCGCAGATGAAACACTTCACCCCATTCACACAACAAGCCTCTGGCGGCCTCTGCAGGTCATGTTGGCAAGTGCAAGTGTGGAAGCACAGACAGACACACAGAGCCACTAACAATAATGCTGACTAGAGCTGAAACAATTACCCAAGTAATTGATTATTAATCGTAAACTATTTTGAAGGTTTTTCATGATTAAAACAAGATTTCTGATTGTTTCAGCTTCTTAAATGTGAATATTTTCTGGTTACTTTGTTCCGAAAAAAAAAAAAAATGTTGTGGACCAAACAATGACTCGATTAATCGATTATGTAAATAATCCTAATCCTGACCACAATCACATGGATTACATGTGCAAATATTGTTGTTTTTTTATATGATTTCCAACTTCCGACCTTTCTGACTTTATTTTTGTTTTGTTGAAAAACTAAACGTTTCATATGATTCTCATTATTACAATAACTGTAAAACAATGTGTAAACACAAATGGGCGGAGCTTTCACTTAGTTCACATCTAACAGGGAGAGAAACTAATGTCACACAAAAACAATATTAACATACCAACACTCTGCGGTCAGTGTGTGTGTGTCGTACCTGGGTCCACCAGTTTCTTGGCCATGTGTTCCAGACTGGTGATCTCCTCCTCCTGCGGCGCATGGATCACCATGTTCGTGGAGCCCAGGATACTGAGCAGACATCCCAGCTTTCCATGAAGGTTCAGGCGCTCCGACAGGAAGTACGACGACAGCACGGCACTGCAACCACACGTCAGCGGTCATACTTTAATAAACCAGAGCTCAACAACTCTGTAACTGAGTCTGACTGCGATATAATAATAAACACAGTGATTTTCAAGATCAGAATAACTGAATCATCGTAGAATCATTTTAAAGAAAGTATCAATAAAATGACCATAAAATAAAAAAACATGTGTTTCTCAACCTACAGGGGACAGCAGAGTGTTCAACTAAATCAGCTTCATTATCACAGAATTCAAGTAAATCACTAAATATTTTATTCAACATTTTATTTTCCCCCCCATCGTGTTGTGTTTATCCGTTAGCTGCGTCGTTAGCTGCATTTCCACAGCACAAAGAAGGAAGTAATGTTGAATTGTTTAGCCTCTAAACACCTCGGGAACCTTGTAGGTGGAGCTTACAGCACTGAACACACCTGGTTGTGATTCAGTATTTTATTTGATGTAAATTACATTAAACATCGGTCATGTGTTTATGTTATTAATAATAATAATAATAATATTGATGATGATGATTCTATGTGTTTACCTGACAAGGACACTGAGCGCCCCCAGTGGAGTGACCAGAGTCGCAGGAGCGAAGGCGTACGCTGCGAAGTTTGCTGCTTCACCTGCTCCCACTGCACAGAGACACACACACACACACACACACACACACACACACACACACACACACACACACACACACACACACACACACACACACACACACACACACACACACACACACAGTAAATATGAGCAGAAGTGTGTTGTAATGAACACACTGGTCACCAGGTGGCCCCCGATATTTATGCCACAATACGATATTATCACGATATTTAAGTCACCACGATACAATATTATCATGATATTTAAGTCACCACAATACAATATCACGATATTTATGTCATGATACGATATTCCGACATTTAGGTTACGATACGATATTGTCGCAAATTGAAGTCACAATAGGATATTTACATTTTTTTTCATTTAGTTTTAAAAACTAAAGTCATTGACTTCACTTGAATCATGAAAGTGCACTGAATATGAAAGTGTGAAAGTATTAAAAAATAAACAAGAGTGACACTGGCGTTTAAATAACACAATATAATTAATGTTTAGTATAGTTATATTTGTACTCTGAGGTGGTGGGAGGAGCCCAAAAGTCTAATTCTGCTTAGGGCCCCATAAAGACTTGGGCCAGCCCTGAAAGACATAATACATTCTCTAGCCCCCAACCACACCCACACCCACACCCACACACATACACACACACACACGTTTTGCAAGACAAATGTGGGTGTGGTGATTTGAAACTGTCAGTCAGAACTGGTTTAAACCTGAATCAGTGTTTGTTTGTTTGTAGTGAAAAAGTTAAACTATTGACCCTGAATCAACAACAATCACGACCTCATTCAGACTAAAAAACATTTAATAAGTGATTAATCCGTATAATCCGTAATATTTCCTCCATTCATCCATTTTTTCATAAAATGTCACAAACGTCTTGTTTTTGTCCACAAACGAAAAGATTCTGATTGAATGTTTTGAGAAAAAAATAATAAAAACAGTTCAGATCTTAGTCTTCACTGATCTACAGTACGTCCTCAGACCTGATCACAGAAACACATGTGTCCACATTCCTCAACATGGACGCAATCTGTCCTCTGAGGAAGGATAAGACTCCGCCTCCTCAGATGAAGTCACCTGACCTCACACTATAAACACAGCTTATTTCATGTCACAGCAGCATGAGTGCAGCTTTAGATTTACCCATCATTTGTATTTAATCTGTCAATAGCACCCCAGGATGTCCATATAAGGAGTGGTGTGTTATTCCCAATGTAATTTACCCAGGGTGCACCTGTGGCACTGATCTGTGCCTCGTGATCACTAAAGGTTAAAAACAAAAAGTGCAGATGTGGCCTTGACGTTAGTATTTGAATAAAGGTCACGTGATCTTCTGTGAGGAAGAGGAAGGTTTGTAATGAAGACACATACAGTCAGGTTTCCATGACTTTAGAGGACATCAAAATATAGATATGATGATATATCGTCGTCCGTCCTCGTACAACACGATAATCGATACACCAGGGTAAATACCAATATTTTAATTGATAGATGAAGTGGCTCTAAAGTAAACAGTCTCACTACTTCATCCATTGATTTCTGTCCCATAATGAGAGTGTGTAAAAGATGTAGGTCCCCACAACAAGAGTAATACCTGAAACACACACACTGGGCTGGATGTGTGTTACGACAGCAGCTTTGCATAAAAAAAATGGGTGTGGTGACTGTGATGAAACCTGGTTTAAACCTGGTTCAGTGTTTTCAGTCACAAGTTCAAACAGTAAAAATGAAAAACACACTGAAACTGAATAAACGACAGTTTATTCATCTGTAAACTGTGAACCATGAGGCAGGATAAGAATGTTTATCCAGAGAACCTCACTTTTAACTCTGCTGGTTCACTCGTTACTGAGGTTTATCACCATGGTAACCGATGTTAAACCTCTGAACACTGTCACTGTTGTGACTTTTATAGATGAGGTGATGTTTTTGGACTAGTGAATGTGTGACTTTTAATCAGTTCACTCTGGTTTAGTTATCACATAATTGATTTTCCATGCTTCATTTTTAAGTTTAAAACAGTATGAATATATTTCTTGACAGTGTTGATGCTTTATTCACAGTTTATTTTTTTTGTGTTCTAGTTAAACCAGGTTTAAACCCAGCTTCATAGTTCTGATGGTTAAACCTGACAAACTAAAACAAATCCAGAGGTTCGTGTGTCTGGTAATATTAACGCAGATGTGTTAGCACTTACTTGACAGTAAACCAGCCCACCACAGCCACTCTTTCAGATAAGCATGACCACCCTGACCTGGAGGAGAAAAACAACATGTTAGGGATGGGGCCCGATCCGATCCAGTGTCAGGTTCAGATACAAACTTAATTCACGTAATTTAATGACCTATTTACTAATGTTGGCTAAGTTTTAAATTGAAATTTAAACCCTGCTAAACCAAAACTACATGTTGATTGATTCATAGATTTCAATTTGAATCCTGGCAGTTGCATATTCAGGATTTCCTGTTTTGACTTCCTTTTCTGACCTTATACTTACCTCAAGTAAGTCCTCTTGGGGCATACATGCATATGTTCGTACATATCATACTTGCCTGTATAAAGGAGTTTATTATAGCCTTATATAAAATCAACAATAATGATGATAATAATATTAAAGCAAACAGAGCCTCCATATCGGAATAGAATTGGTAGATATCCAAATTCAGGTATCAGGATCGAAGTGAAAAAAAGTGGAATGGTTCATCCCTAACACGTTTCAATAAAACCTTAAATACAACCAGTCTGACACAAACACACACACACACACACGCACGCACGCACGCACGCACGCACACACACACGGTCTGTGCACACACGGTGAAGGTCCAGTCACATTATAGAGTTAATGATCATATAGGTCAGGGTTATTTCAGTGACCTGCCAGGAGAGAAACAAGGAAAAACTGATTGTCACTGACAAGTCTGACTCCAGTCTGACTAAGTGTTTACATGCAGGAGTAATCGGACTATGAATTCATTTTTGGTTGGACTAACCTGTTTACATGACTAAAATATTGTCAGACTAAAATCTGACTGTTAACATGAATGTAAACAAGCTGAGTTTGTCATAAAACCTCAATTCAAACATCCTGAACTGTCTGTCTAAGGCTTCCGAAGTCCTGTTGGCTCATTAGCTTCTGTCAGGCTCGCCCTGACAGAAGCAGGCGAGCCTGAAATGTTTCATGTGTATTCATAGACTTTCCAGACTGGTTTAACTTCTTCTTCGACTCTGTGTTACACAACCACATGTGAGAGAAGACACAGTGTGTGTTCTGTGTTCTCTGTGTGTGGGTGTGTTTGGACACACCTGCTCTCATCGAGCCCTTCCTCGCCAGACGCAGCAGTCCCTTCTTCTTCAGGATGAAGCTTCCCCCGATGAAGATGCTAGAGCTGATGGCCAAGGCCAGGCCGATGTAGAAGTCGTATCTTCCCCGGTCCGGACCCATAGTGAGGCTGGATGTGTTGCTGACCAGCTCCGTCACATCGATGGACACACAGTGCAGAGAACGTCCTACAGTACAGTTGTAAGCAGTGGGCACATCTGAGAGCAGAGAACACAAAAACACGGACTGTGTTACGTTAGCATGTTAGAAGCTGTACATATTCTCTATTCAGAATATTTCTATTCACAACATGAGTTGTAGTTGTAAAAATGTGCTTTAAAATAGTTTTTTATGATTTGTAAACGTAAACAGACGTAGCCTCGTTTCCATACTTTACCTTTCTTTTGTAGGTGTGACAAATACACAGAAAATACATGAGGTTTTTTCTCAAATGTTACAAAAACACAGCTTCCTGTGTTTTGGGTTGCAAAGCTTTGGCCAGAGGATCAAATGATTGGATGCCAAAATGACTTTGAACTGTGGAGGTCAGCTTTGCACCTCTCCATGTACAGTCGGCCGCAAATTAATATTATTAGAAGAACAAGACCCCGAACTTAAGAAATATTTTCTTTCCTATAGAGGGCAGCATTGCACCTACAGCCTCCCTGAAATTATTAGAAGAAATTACACAAAATGAAAATTTGACTTTTCATTATCCTGACCAAAAATAACTAAAACTGTGATAAAAGTTAAATACAAATCTTTATTCTTTTTTTGCTTCGCAGATGGGAAACATTTTATTTAAAATTTTAAAAAGAATTTTAACTCGGGTCACAACTTCACTTCAACATAAATCACTAGGACTGAATGTTGGCAAATTAACGTTTTACTCCAATCGACTCATTGTGAGCGATATTTATCATGATGTTCGTTAAAAACGTTTCACAAAAACTAAAACCCTTTATTCTTCAGCCCTATTCTATTCAAACATGTGTATATAATTAACATATTTAACGCCAGAAGGTTGAAAAGTATTTTTTATTATTCTGTCGTTTAACACTTAACTTAACAGAAATCAACATTTACTTCTCCGATATTGATTACGATACTGATCTACATCGCCTGAGTTGAACGTGTATTTGTCGTCATCACCTACCGTGTCCACAGGTGATGTTACAGCGTGCAAAAGCATCTTTTGATGTGTTTGAAGCAAAAGAAGAAAAATAATTATCCATCAGAATTATTGATCATGTGGAGTCGCTGACACACACATGAATGAACTGATAAGCCCGTGTGTGCGTGAGTGTGTGTGTTTGTGTGTGTGTGTGTAAATAAATGGTGCTCGCGACACTCAGGAATCCCGGAAGTGAAGTTATACCTCTGTGGTGAAGGTGAGGCAGCTGCTGATGACGCTAACACCAGCCTCCTTATTTAGAATTGTATTATAATATGTATATAATTATAATTTATTTTTTCGCGATCCACTTCCACAGTAAAATAAACCATAATTGTCACGTTTACGACACATTTTACCCGGCTTTAGCTGCTTTCGCCGCTGTTTCCTCCCCTTAATTAGCCACACGAGCTCACCGCGACTGAAGCTAGCAGGTTAGCTGAGTCAGTTAGCATGTTAGCAGAGAGAGAGGTAGAGAGAGCGGTGGAGTCACGTACCTGTGAACAGGTTCGGCTCCCTGCCGTTAACAACACTAAAGCACCGAGCGGCGGAGGCTAACAGTTAGCCCGAGGCTAACCACCACATACTGCTGCTCCAGACTCTGCGACACCGACCGACGAGTGACGACACTGCCGCACCGAGAGACGCTGCTGCTACTTCCGCCTCTGCCGCTGCTGCCCCATACATCAGTGACCAAGTTCCCCACTCTGCAAAAGGTCCGTCATTAGAGACGTCACGTTACGTTTTGGTTTTGAATTACTTTACTTATATTCACATTTAATCAGGAACAGAATATTAAACCCGTTCAGCTCAGATAAGGGGCGTTTCAAGACAGTTTGGAGGCAACGAGACTGAGGGGGCTTTAACAAAAACTGTATGGGGGAATTTAATCAACAAATCAAATGTTGTAGCGACCTGTGCTTATCAAAAACAGTCACAACAGTTAACAACTATTACTATCGCTAATAATAATCACTTAATGGAAAAGAAAAGTCAACCTGTGCCGAGCCAAGCTGTGCTGGGACTGTGGACATTCAGCTGCAACAGGATTCTTCACCACATAGTGTACCTTTAACTCGTCTTATCTATGTAGACACACGGGTGTTTGGACTGTTCCCTCAGACTGTGAGTGTAACCAGCTCTGTGAATAATTCAGTGTAACTGGAGATGAAGCTGAGAGTCAGTCACACACACACACACACACACACACACACACACTGGTTAATGGGTACATTTATGAAGCTGATTCAGTGAATATTAACTGTTCAGTTGTCAAACCTTTGTGATTCCAACAATTCATTAACATTAAAAACAGACAAAGGCTGAATAATTGGATCATATTTGACATGTTTTGCTTGTTTTACAGGATGTAGTTATTTTGCTGCTGCTGTAAATGGTCTGTTATTGTTATTCATTTGACAAATAATATAATAATAAGTTAATTCACATTTTTACATTTGAGTCAGTTCACTAGCTTCTCTGAGAAGTCAGACACTGCAAAAGGAATGCAAGTAAACTATAATTCACATCTTAATAAATTATAATGTACTATTATTTCTTCGGTTTCTGTAAAACAGTAAATATTACTAATATTTTTTATTCTCGTAATATTACTTTATTCTCATTATTATACTACTTTATTCTCAAAGGATTACTTTTTTCTCTTCAGTTTTAATACGCCATCATAGTCTGTTTTTTCTATCAATGACGGCATAATAAAAACTTTCTGCTCCAGTGATGAATCTTTGTTAGAAATGCTAATCCCAAATTCATGTTCCCCGTGACACCACAGTGATCTGGATTCTCACCACAGGGTGGCATTAGAGAGCTCCGAGAGTGCACCTGGAGATGTTCATGAAGCTTCATGAGCTGCAGCACAAATCAGGAAATTCATGGAAACACCGCTCACAAACAAGTTCAACGTATAGGAACCAGAACTGGGTTTTAAGAGCCCAGATTTAAAAGACAACATAGCCAGAACATTCATAATTCATACTGAGACTTTATTTTGTAGCAGCAGACGAATGAATAGTTAAAGACAGGTAGTTTGTTAGTTCACCAGCAGGGGGCGTTGGTCTAACGTAGTCTGGACTTCCAGAACCTGAAACTGTCCTGCATGAACATGAGTCACATTTGTCACAATAAGATAAAAACTGGATTAAAAGCAGATTACACAGTAATAAGTGAATTTAAAACATTTTCGTAAGAAAAAATGCATTACTATTCAAGTATAAAGGATTTAAATAAACATGTCAGTCAGTCCCTCTTTTCTCGTCCTTCCTTCTTCTTCCACGTGATCTCGGCCTCGTGTGAAATCCGCAGTAAAACCACTCCGACACACACAGTGGATAGCGCACACGTCATGGCGACGGCGTCTGTGAATGTCAGCAACGTCCACTCCCTGAAGAGCAGAGCTGAGGCCAGGATGACGGTGGACGTGAAGGTCACGTAGTAGATGGCCTCAAACATGTTGGAACTGAAACGCTCCAGAGCTTTGTTGATGAAGAAGAATTGGACCAGGACGCTGAGGACCAGTGTCACCAGCAGACCCAGGAAGAGTACTGTAGCTCTGCTGCTGCTGCTGCTCACACCTTCATCTCCAAACACGTCCTGAGCTGCCAGACCAAGACCTTTACTACAGGGGACTGTGAAGCTGCCCAGCAGAGAACAGATGGACACGTACACCATGATGTTTGAGGAACCATGAGCTGGAGCGACCCACACCACCAGAGCCACCAGCAGAACCAGCACCAGGACACAGAAGCTCACAAACACTGCAGGAACATACAGAGAACATGTTCTGCTGCTGAGAACCTAATCCAACATCATTCTATCTCTCTTTATTTAATTAGATATTTATTTCGACGTATAAAAAGAAAGACGAGGGTACAACTAAAGGGTTATTAAAGGACAATTGTGTTAAAGATCTCAAAGAATCAGAATCAGCTATTCAGGTAAAGTTTACACAAATACTAGGAATGAGTTGTGGTTAGAGATTCACGTATGCGATAAGAAGAGAGAGAGACAGTTCAATAATATGAGGAAAATAAAATAGAGCATTAAAGATGCCATTATTTACAACAGAGAGTGAATATACAGTCATTTTAAACACAGTCAGTGTTGGAGTAAAATTAAAAATGAGTATATATTAAAGGTGGCATTGAGAAGAAAGAAACTGTTTGAGCCCCACCATGTGGGAAAGTTCACCATGTGGGAAAGCGTTGAGACGATTGATCACTCATGAGTCGTTGTGTGTTTTAGATAAGTAACACATAATCAGCATATATGATATACAAGATATATACTTTATCTCACTGTTAGACAGACTTTTGAAGTTTGTAAAGCACTCCCTCTCCCACACCACAGTCCATAGAGAAAATCAGTGATTTTAGCTACAGCTGCCTCATGTGGCCACTGATTTAATCTTAATGAAATATTTCAAAAGACGAATTGACAAAATAAGACATTTAAACTTAGTGATGGAGACAGCAGTGGATCAACAACTCCTGTGTGCTGTGATGTTAAAATCACTGATTTTCTCTATGGACTTTGGTGTGGGAGAGTGAGTGCTTTACAAATGTCAGTTTCCTGTTGCAAAAGTCTGTCTGACAGTGAGATAAAGATGTTGAGAGTCATGTTATCACTGAGAATGAATCAGGTGTATAGTGAGCAGTGACCTGGGTCAGAGAGTCTCTCCTCCAGCTCCAGTCTGGTCGTCACAGCCTCAGATTTAGGAGCGTGAATGATGAGCATCACTGAGCCACAGCAACACAACACACAGCCCAGTTTACCCAACGTGTTTAAGTGTTCCTGTAAGATCCACGAGGCCAGAACAGCACTGTAATGCATGCACACACGCACACAGTTTTATTCCTTGTACTTTTAACACAAATGAATAAAGACATCATAACTTACCCGAACAGAACTCCCAGAGCGCCCAGTGGAGTCACTACAACAGCAGGAGCCATGTTATATGCCACAAAGTTTCCAACCTGACCAACTATCACTGAGGAAGATTATATATAACAAACGTTAAAATTGTATTATATTTGATAGTTTCACTCCCTCTGATCACATTTCTCTCTGCTTATAACAAATGATACACAAAATGATCTCAAACACTGTCTCTTTTTCTGATCTCATCGTCGCTTGGTTCACGAAACGTCAGAAAATGTCCATCACTGTTTCATGTTTCATAATTCAAACCAGTTTGTGTGATTTTCAGCTTCTTAAATGTGAATATTTTCTAGTTTCTGTGATTTTTCAGCTTCGTAAATGTGAATATTTTCTAGTTTCTGTGATTTTTCAGCTTCTTAAATGTGAATATTTTCTAATTTCTGACATTTTTCAGCTTCTTAAATGTGAATATTTTCAAGTTTCTTTGATTTTTCAGCTTCTTAAATGTGAATACTTTCTGGTTTCTTTGCTCCATAAAAGAAATAAATCATACAAACTGAATCATTTTGTGTTTTGTGGACAAAAACAAGACGTTATTATTATTATCATCATCATTTCCAGAGTTTGACAAACACTGATCAATATTTTCTGACTATGTACTCACTGGCCACTGTTCCACTCCACCACAGCACATCTGTGAGGTAAGACCCACCTACAGAAAACAAAACACACACACTTCACTACAGTCCACTACAGTTCACTACAGTTTAGTTTAGTGAAAAAATAAACTGTAGTTTAAATAAAAGACATCATCTCCATTGTCACACTGTACCTGTCTCTCTCTCTCTGTGTGTGTGTGTGTGTGTGTGTGTACCTCTGTGAACTGAGCGGATTATTCCTTTTTTCTGGAGAACAAAAGTGGATCCGTTAATGAAACTGGAAACAACAGCGATGAAGATCCCCCCTGCTGCTGCTGCAGATACAGAACCAGAGGCACCAGAAGCAGAGACGCTGCTGAGGCTGAGGTTCGGTTCTGTTGAGTCCAAACTCATGATCGATGTTTGTTATTTCAGAAAAAATTAGAAAAACTCCAGACGCCGGTGAATAAACACTTCCTGGTCCTGATTCTTTTACTTTTTTTTTTTTTTTGGCAGACTCGACCACACAGTGGTGCATTACTGCCCCCTGCTGTTTATTAATCAAGCCTGTTCTTATACAGACCAACTGTATTTGCCAGCCTAAGGAGTAAAGAACATAGATTAAAAAAATAATAATAATCATTTATAACTTTGAACAAACTTACACAACATTGATGTTGTTTGTTTATCTGTTTACGTTCTAATATTTGTATTCCTTATTCTCTGAATAACTGGTTTATGGCCTTATTTACTTTATTGTAATATATTGTTTTTTCATCATACTTTTTTCTACAGTTGTATATATTTTACTTCATATTTAGTCTGTTTCTGGATTTAATGAACAGCTATTAGCACTATTTGGCAGAATAGCTCATTATTTAGCAGTCACTCTCCTCTTTCAGTGGGTCATATGCCTCCATCTTTTCCTCTTCTGTTGCATCAATTGTTCCCATTTTCCCCCTCTAATATTTATTTATTGTTATTTTCTTTATCCTTTTATTTTTAACTTTGGCTTAACATTAGCCGTCCTTAAATAAACACTTTTTAAATAAACACATGTGACAGCTGTTTTCAGATATTGTACACATTCTGTGGTTTTTGTATTGCCTGTCTTTAAATTGCACCTTGGGTGGACGAATTAAGTATTTTATGAAATAACACTTTTATTAAATGTTTTAATAAAACTTTTTTCAGTAACAACAAAAATATACAGAGATTATTATTTTTATTATAATAATAATAATTAAATACATTATATTCAGTAATTATTAAAATAAAATACAGAATAAAATGATGAAAAACAGAACAAACAGAACAAATTATATTCACATGAATTTATACAAATCATCTTCCATTACAATTCAAAACATACCAAACAATTATGTATCTTGACAAAACTTTAAAACGTAAACAATGTGACGTAATTATGCTATAATTAACTATAATGATGTCATCATATAGGTCAGAATAAACTATATAAATAAATTAAATGTCCTGCAGCGCCCTCCAGTGGACTGGGCTGTCCTCTCCGCTCCACCTGAAAGTCCCGCCTCTAATGCGAAAGAAGCGCTCGTTTTAAACGCCCACCGGCACAATGCGGGCGGGGGCATATGATGTCTGCGTGTGTGTGCGTGTGCGTGTGCGTGTGTGTGTGTGTGTGTGTGTGTGTGAGACAACCACATCACATGACCTCCCGTCTCTGTATAAACTCCGCCCCGGCGGGCTGTGGCGGTGCAGCATCAGTGGCAGCGCAGCCTCCGGTTACGGCGACTACATAAATTGTTTCCATGCCTCGTGCCTGAGTCTGCGAGCTGTCAATCAAAGCCGCAATGATGAGCGTCGTATGAAGGAAGAGCGGAGGAGCAGCGGAGAGGAAAGAAGAGAAGATCAGAGGAGAGGAGAGGAGAGGATAGACGAGAAGAGGAGAGAAGAGCAGAGAAAACAGGTGAAAAACACGCTGTCACTCCACTGTTAGAGCTGCGTTTGTTAGTTAGCTTCAGCAGCTACTGTATCTGTGTTAGCTGCTCTGTAGCCACCAGGCTAACCTGAAGGCTACCTAGCATAAGGTGTTGCATGAAGAAGATGCTGTGTCAGTGTGTGTTATTATTTTAAATACGTCACATTTGTGTCAGTGTGTGTGTTATCATTTTAAATACGTCACATTTGTGTTTGTGTGTATTATTTACAGATTAGCGCAGACTGTGTCCTTGTTAGCTTCTGGTTCTGTGATACAGTTGTTTTATTCGTATCGTGTGACGTTTTATTACACTGACATCGGCGATAATCTAAATATAAATGCATAAAACAGCTCATTATTGCCACGGACATCGTTGCTTTATTTTGCACACATGTAAGTGAGAGTTTGGGCTAAGCCAGCGTGCAGCACAAACATGATTATGTACAGTAAACATCGCGTAGCTTCGACGCTAACTGACTGTGCTGCTGTTTGCGGATTTAAATAAAGAGACAACACTGTAGTTTTGACACGATTTATCCCCGTGTTTACATTTGAGAGGAGATAATGGTGTTTGTGATGGTGAAAGTTCACCAGTGTAATGTTTAAAGGGAGTGGACGATCCACGATAGTATCACACTCTGCAATAAAAGATTACAACTTACAGTCCTAGTGATTTATACTGAAGGGCCACAAGGGGGAGCCTGAATCTTTCCAGTTATTCCACAGACTTGTTTATCATAATAATCTTATTTACAATTTCTGTATTTTAACTTCAAAATGGTTGCTAATATTAGTGTTTGGTAATGGAAATACTTTGTTTGTTATTTTAGCGACATTGATGTGTACAGTGCTTAACACATTTATAACAATTCACTTTTGTTATCCAAAAGTTTCACTGGGCTTCTCTGACGAGTCCGAAATTAATCAAGCATAACATTCAAACACTGAAACAAAAAGTTCTGTTCAGGAATGCCAGTAAATAAGTATAATTTGACATTTTCTTTAACAGTACATGCTGGTGTATTAACATTATAGAAACATAAAAAAATGCTGTTGATTTAGGGCAGCTGTGGATTAAACCTTACTAACATTGCTGGTGCTCTAATACATTTGTTTAGCACAGGATGTTAGCATCTTGCTGCCAAGCCAGTAACATTTAAACGAGTCGCTACCACATTATTGTGTCATGCTAAATGTAGAAACGGTTGGCTTTGATTATTTATAAATAATCAGCCAGATATCAGCAAAACTGATTAATCAGTCTGCCTCCTGACAACAAATCTGATGGTGATACCACCACCATCACTGGATCATACCATTATATCACTGAAAAACTATGTCAACATTTGCATCAACAAAGAGCAAAATCATCTTAGTCATGTAAAAAATGTATTTATTTATTAATTACCTCACACATGATTTATTGTTTGGCTCAGTGAAGCTAAAATGAGCAGTGTGTGTGTTGATTAGGACCGAAAGTAATGATTATTTTCTTGATGAATCCATAAAATGTCAGACAATGTTGATCAGACCTGTAAATGATGATGTTCTCAAATGTCTTGTTTTTGTCCACAAGCCAAAAAAGATAATTATTATTGATTATTATTTATTCAAAAATTATTCTTATTGATTTCTTTGTTGTATGGAGCAAAAAAAAGAAAATATTCACATTTAAGAAGCTGAGACATGGAGAGATGCTGCTGTTTTTTGAGCACTGCAACATTTTAATCATGGGAAAATATATAATGAAACATGTTACTATAAGATAATGTATAGAATCTTGTTATAAATGTGATACTGCTACAATGTGTTCATTTTCTTTCTTGTTCTTTGATATCAAAGTCAGAGGTGCTCTCTTTTAACCTATGAACATGTGTTTTACATTTCACGATCACTTTTCTCTTTCTCCTCTAATACATAATATAATTCAGAAAAAAGGGTTTCCATACTTTTGGTAAAATCACTAATGTTTTTGTAATGTTAATTATGTTTTATAATGAGTGTTTTTTTATCATCTGTAAGCTTTCAAAAAATGTTTCCTCACAAATCTTACAGACACAAACTAGATTATGGCGATAAGACCCTGACTATTTATGTTCTAAGAATCTATAGGGTAATTATTGGTTTGAGTATTTAATGTTGAGAAAATAATCGTCAGTTCTCTCTAGAGCTCTCTAGTTCTTATTGTCCCTGACGTCCACTGCTTCATGGAGTCACATCCTTTTGACTTTTTAATTGAGGAAACTAGGAACATGTTTCTGAACCCTATATTAAAACTACATTATTGTAACACACGCTCATTTTACAATGAGCCACTACTAGCTGACTCTAAGAAATAAGAGTCTAACTGTCGTGTTGACATTGTTTGAGGTTATTCAGCGTCTCTTCTGTGTCTTGCAGGCTGGCTGCATCTGCAGCCAGGAGAGGGGAGGGGAAGATGCCTTCTCCATCATTTACCCTCGATGCTCAGCTGAGATTTCACGACAAATGGCTGAAGATCGATTTACAGGTACATGCACACTGATGCATTCTGTTTAAGTCAGAAAAATCACACTGAAATGTCATGAAACGTGGGTTCAGTCAGATGTGTCAGTATGAATAAAGGGATAGTTCATGTTTATTTTGTCACTTCAATGTTTGAAATCCCTTTGTTCAGATTTACTTCAGTGACACAAAGTGACCACATGAGGCAGCATTAGACCAGCAGCTCCTGTGTCCCCGCTAAAATCACAAATTTTCTCTATGGACATTGGTGTGGGAGAGTGAGTGGTTTACAAACTTCAGTTTCCTGTTGGAAAGTCTGTCTAACAGTGAGATAAAAACGTGAACATGTGACGTAGATATCGTAGACTTAAACTGACGTAGGTTTAATTACTCAAGTCTTAAGTTTCTTGGCTAAAATGAGTTTTTGTGTGTTTGTTGGCAGCCATGTTTTCACTGAGACTGAACCTCTGTGTCTCAGGCTGGTTCTCAGTGAAGGGGGAGCTCACAGTGCAGTCAGTTCTGACTTGTCAGTATCTCATACAGCCACAATCCTTTATGTTTCTGCAGGTTTTATCAGGTCTTTCACAAAGATGATAATAATGATTGTTTTTCATGTGTTGGTCTTGTGCTCATTATAGTGATTACATCTAATTACAGAGTCAGTGAGTGAAATTGTTTATGAAGGTCTATGTTGTGCAAACACACTGATGTTGGTAGTCATTTCCCAGGACATTTCTAATATATAATATTACTGGTGCCTCAGGACTTGTTATTAGGTTACAATGTTTACAGTGAACCAGTTTCCACAGAACTTCAGAAAATTCTAATTACGGGGTTCATTTTAGTGTTCTAGCTACATTTGTCAATGATCCCTAACCCTGGGAGGTGGTACAACAAGTGGTTAGAGGTGCAACACAGTGCTGCCCTCTATAGGAAACAAATTCTGTCCCAAGCTCATCTAACCATCCATCCTCTACCACTTTATAGATGGTAGGTGGTAGAGTTCGCCAGTCCATCACAGGGCAACATATAGTGACAAATAACCATTCACTCTCACACCTGTGGTCAATTTAGAGTGCCCAATTTACCTAATCCCCATATTGGATGTTTTTGGGAGGAAGCCGGAGAACCCAGAGAAAACCTGCGCACACATGGGAGGAACATGCAAACTCCATGGTCTTTCATAGATTCTGTGCAAACACAGTAGCATCATGTCTACATAAGAGCTGCATGATGTTTATATAAAAAAATCATATTCTTATTATTTTGAGCCCATTAAAAATTGGTACTGACTCATAGTTTTTGTGTCCTTAACTGTCATTTTCAGAAAATCTAATTTATTTTGATGTCTGCCAACGATAAGTCTATCACTACATTACATTTGCAGCAAACACAAATGTTATCATCAGTTTTCTTCGGTTTCCTCTAACAAATACAGTGAAGGGTAACCATGGCCGTATCATCTTCATCACATTCATATTTTAATTACGTGTAGTGAATATTATGTGTCGTCATCACCACCGCTCTCTTTTACTAAGAACTACTCGTGAGTGGAAATGACAAGTATCCGACGTCTTAAATGTCAAAAACATGTTATGTTTCACACTGAGGCGAGAGAACACACACACACACTGGAGAGCTGTGATGACAGGAAAACATGACACCCCGTCTTTAATTTTAGCCTTCATTTAGTGGAGCAAACCAGTTTACAAGTTGAGGGAGAGTCCAGTCTGGAGCTGATTCTGGAGGGTCACATGCTCACCTCAACTGTCTTGTCCCACTGTCTTTTCTCTGTTGTACAGTGAGGTCGTAATTTCACAGTTACAGTGTTATTGTATTATATTATTTTATATTATGCTGTTCACTACTCTACATTAAACAACATGCAGTCTTTCTCAAAAGGACGACTTTCCTGTAAAAATATTAAATTGATGCCAGTAAATAATACTGTCTAGAGAATTCATAAGTCATTCATAAATTCCCAAATCATGGAATATGGACATTCGGACAACTTAAACTTCTTTGAATTCACATGAACTCTGCCGTCACGGTCTTTGTCTGCATCTACAGACAGTCATAGACTGTGATGTATAGACTGTATTTAACTGCCTTAAACTGTGACACCATCACAGCTGCTGTTAAATAGAAGTGATAATAATAATGGTAAAATTCTCTTTCTGTCAGCGAGCCTTTTCTCCTGAAGGTCTGAGTGAGATGTGGAATGAGATGGTCAAAGATGAAGAGATCACATTTAACGGAGAAGAGTCCACTCATCCAGGTTCGTCACATGACACACTTCAATGTTTCTGACAGGTTTACTGCATGTTTATGTCCATGTCTGAAAGGTTAAAGTTTAATGTTGTAGTTGTGACTCTTTTTTTTTTGTTAGAAGACTGTGACTGTTTTGGAGCTCAGAAGAAAGATGAAGCCAACGATAAAGAGAAGAAAGAGGAGGAGGAGACGACAGCCTCTGTCCATCACTCCATCATTGAGTCCTGGGACTGGGGACGACAACCAGGTCAGACTTTTTTATGGACTTGCAGTACAGTAAAGTAAAAATATAAACAATACATAGAAAATAGAGAGGGCTTGATATCACTCTTGTGTTTTTATTATTATTTATAGAGTGAACATATAAACATATATAACTATATTCTAAAAAGGACAGATGAGTAATCATCCCTCAATTTCAACCTGCATGTCAGACTAAAACAAACGATAATGTGATGGATGGATTTTGGACACGGTTATTACAGGGTGCTTGAATCATTGAAAAAGCTTGACTTTTAATTTAATTTAATAAAGAAAAAAAATAATGTAATGGATAAATACTGACTAAAATACTTTCACCAAAGTGTGTGTGTGTGTGTGTGTGGGTGTGGGTGCAGTAGAGTCCCGTGTGGGTTTATATGAAAACCAAACCCAGAAGTTATAAATAAAACCCTGTCGGGTGTTTCCTTGAATTAATTGAGTACTTGTTTGGTCCATAAAATCACGTCCAAAAGAATATTGATCAAACCAAAATGAGATATTAAGGAAAATATAAATTTGCCACAGCTGCGAGGTGCTGGAAAAGCCTGGAAAATAACCTTAAAAGTGCTTGAATCTGTTGATTCTCTGTTTCCACCACATACTGTACATGACGTCCTTCCTCTGCTGTTGAAGAATCGTCTGTGTTTCCCAGTAAAGAAACTCATCCCTCACTGACACCACACACTTTCACAACACTGACATGTGGACATATTCACATGTTGATAGTAAGTGTGTCCACACTTGCTGCTCTTCTGTGCTTATCAGTGTCAGGATGCGCTGCAGGTGGTGGACTCGTATTTTTTCTGGCACGTGCAGTGTGGAAACTCACTGTAGCAGCAGCAGCAGCTCCTCGGCTGGTTATTTTTCTGCTGGTTATTTTTACTCATCTGTCTGGAGGTTTATGTTGGTTGCTTCAGTGACCGTGACTGTGTTTACTACAGAATCTGAATGTGGGTGGGTCAGTGTTTTGGTGGAGGCAGATAAGAGACGCTGAGACGCACAGGAAGGAGGCGTTTACTTTTGTTTTGGCTGATTCTCTGCGCACATACAGTAGATATGGAAATGATGATGATGTTCTCCATATTAATTCAGTGTTAATGATTTCAGAAACCAGAAATTAATTCATGAATGATCTCAGAAAGACTCTCTAACTGCTCCATACATTACAGTATACGCCGATGACACTATCTTATATGTATGTACATATAAATACATATATGTATGTACATATCAATAAATGTGTGTGTGTGTGTGTGTTTAAATATGTATATGTGTGTGTGTGTGTATGTGTATATATATATATATACTGTATGTGTATATATATGTATTAGAGTTGCACGATACCCACGGTACCCTGCGGTGCGAAATCATAACGGTTCCTACTATACTAGAAATTCTACACGACGGTACTACCGTGGATTACTATACTACCGGTGCCAGTTTTTGCTACATTGCGGCCGCCTCTACTCTCCTCCCGGCTTTTCACTGCAGGCTACTCCCTTGTAAACAAACCCACATTGCAACTACTGTAACCGAACAACACAGCTGCTGAATGATTGGCTGTTTGCCTGTTACTGGTGACGTTCGGGGATATGATAGGCTGTTTCCGCACGCTGGGTCTGCCCGTCTGTTAGCTGATTGGCTGTTTGCGTGTTTCTGCCGGCAAGAACGAACTCCATGAAGACAGCTCCGCTTCGATAGAAATTTGTTTCAAAACAAACAACAAGCTAAAGTTCTGTCTCGCCCAAACGCGCTTACAGTCACAAACACAAGACAACACACTTAACATGGCAGAAGCACCGTATTTTGTTCTCTATGGTTTATTATGTTGGAAAATAAGCATTATTGTCAAATAGATTTTTTGTGTGTACGTGTACACACACATATATATATATATATATATATATATATATATGTATATATATATATATATATATATATATATATATATATATGTATATGTGTATATATATGTGTGTGTGTGTATGTACAATGTACAACAACAAAAGATCCATGTATTTCTTCAACCTGATGTTGGTTGCACAAAAATCCATGTATAATTTGAGGCAAGAGCACAGTTGTGCATAATGTAGTGAGTAATTTACAGCCATATCTGTAACAACCAGATATTTTGAATTAGTAAACATGTAATAGATTTAATAAATTAAAAACTTGATTTTTCTCACCACATAATCTCCCATGACCCATATGTGAGTCCTGACCCAGTGTTTGAGAGCTGCTGCTTTAGCGCACAGTTATATTCAGTCTTGATAACGTAAAATAAATGGTGAGAGATTGTGTCAGAGCTGGTGACACCTCTAAATGTGACAGCTGACCGTGCTGCCTCATTCCACCTCAGGACTCTCAGGCTTAGATCAAGCTTAAGTGGAGTTCAGACCAGCTATTCTGGCCCATCTCATTTTAGCTGCTGCTGCTGCTGCTGCTGCTGCCTCTGCCACTGCTGCTGCTGAACCACATCAGAACAAAGCACTGGTTTCATTTCACATGTGTTGTATTAGTTTTTTATCCAGCGAGGGCTCCACAGTCACAGGACTGTGTTCTCGCGATGGTTAACATCAATTTCAATACTTGAGTATTGAGACTTTAATGAGTCATGTCAACATGTCAGTGTTGTGAAACCATGTGGTGTCAGTGTACCACCGTTGCACCACAGTCTGTTACACATGTAGACTGACGGAGGCTTGTTGCGTGAATGGGGTGAAGTCAATTTCAGTCAGTTTCAATATATGCATGAGGAAAAACTGATTTTAACCAATTAATCATAGCCTGATCAAATAAAATCTGTGTCAGTTTATGTCTATGGTGTCTACATCACATGTTCATGTCTTTATCTCACTGTTAGACAGACTTTTCCAACAGGAAACTGAAGTTTGTAAACCACTCACTCTCCCACACCAAAGTCCATAGAGAAAATCAGTGATTTTATCATCACAGCACACAGGAGTTGTTGATCCACTGCTGCCTCCATCACTAAGTTAAAATGTCTTATTTCTTCACTTTGGCTTTTAAATTCCTTTATTCTATGGAATTTTCTTATGGAACACTTTTCACAATTCAAACAACACTTTTCACGAAGCAAGCAACACTTTTTCAGAAGCAAAAAAAATGTTGATTTAATCATTCAAAAATATACTATTTTATTGTTTGAAAATACATTTGTTCTTAGCGATCCCTAACTTGTTGTTTGCCCTCCCTGACTTGATGTTTGCCCTCCCTGACTTGATGTTTTCCCTCCCTGACTTGATGTTTGCACTACCTGTATATATGTGTACATATATATATATTTATATGTATAACGTAACTAAGAGTAATACAAGGCTTTGCTTTGTAATGCTACATTGGCGTTCAACTAACGGCATTAGGCTAACGCTAGTGTTAGCCTTTTTATTGGCCTATGTTCTCAAAACCAATAACTAACCTTCAGAATTGAACAGAGCTGATGTCTCAAAGATAATCTGACAAACGTTAGATACTTACAATTATTTACATCCATGATGTCGACGGAGAAGACTTGATTAGAAAGAGATTTAATCTTGCGGTAGAAAATTGTTGCTTATGTAAAACAAATATAGAAACGACAAAGCATTTATTTTAACTCTATGGAAATCTCTATATAATTTGCTGTCCTATAAATCCATAAACATTGATTTTTGGTCTTTTCAAAATATTCAAGTTGGTGTATTCCTTAAAAATAAAAAGCATAAATTCTTGATTAATAACCGGATTTTAATTACAAAGTACTATATACACAAGTGCAGATATGCTAAATGCCCCCCCTCATGGTTAGCTTTGAAATCAGAGATTTCCTTATTTCAATGATGTTTAAAAAATTATTTATTACAATTATTAGACCTGTAAAAATCCCTTTGTATAATATTTTTGTATGCGACTTACCTTTATGTTTTTTTTCTTTTATATTCTTTTTTTTTTTTTTTTTTTTTTTACCCTTGTTTTTCAATTTATGTTGTTAGAAAGTGTTTGGGTTCATAATCTTTGTATAATGATATACTGGTAAGGAAGATGTTGTATGTAAGCTAGTTGGTAAAAAAAAAAAAAAAAAAAAAAAAGATGTCGATGGAGAAAATTTGGGGTACGAGTTCCAGACAGACAGCATCAAGCCCATGACGACTTCCGGGGCATTGAGCTGTTGCTCCAAAACTCAGCAGACCTGCCCACAAACAAAAATCCACGGCACTTCAGGGAGCGCAAACATCAAGTCAGGGAACGCAAACAACAAGTTAGGGATCGCAAAGAACAAATGTATTTTTAAACAATAAAATAGTATATTTTTGAATGATAAAATCAATGTTTTTTTGCTTTTGAAACGGTGTTGCTTGCTTCGTGAAAAGTGTTGTTTGAATCGTGAAAAGTGTCGTTTGAATCATGAAAAGTGTTGTTTGAAAATATTGAGACAAATCTAATTCGATACTATTCATATTAACATCAGTGACCCAGATTGACCACACGAGGCAGCAGTAGATGGGGTGGAGTGGCTCAGTGGTTAAGACCGGTTAAGACTGGAACCCTGTGTGCGAAAGACATCATGGTCGCAAGTTCGACTCCACCCCTGGCTGATTGTACTCAATTCCATTGTAAGTCGCTTTGGATAAAAGCGTCTGCTAAATGACATGTAATGTAATGTAATGTAATGTAGACCAGCAGCTCCTGTGTCACGGCAAGCTAAAATCACTGATTTTCTCTATGGACTTTGGTGTGGGAGAGATGCAGTATATATTTATTTTAAATAGTGTGGCCCTTATTGGACCTTTCTGTGTGGAGTTCCTCTCTGTTTTGTGAAATCATTATTTGTTTGCTGTTGGTGTGTGTTTGTGGGAGCAGATGAGATGGAGTTGAAGGACTGTCTCCTGGTTCTGGTGGAGGATCAGCAGAAGCTCTCGGCTCAGATGGCTAAAAGCACTCTGTCCGCTCAGAGGTTACGTCAGCGCCTCGTCATCCTGGAGCGTTACCTCATCTCACTCAGCCACAGCATGATGGAGGAGAAGTACGAGGTTCGCTGGAAGACTCCGCCCAGCCCGCCACTGCCCTCTGCTGACAACAAGAGGTAAAAATCAACCTTCTCGATCCTCATCAGTCTGGTTTTAAGGCAGGTCACTGGACCGAAACTGCACTTCTTGCTGTCACTGAGCAACTCCACACTGCCAGGGCTGCCTCTCTCTCATCTGTGCTCATCCTCTTGGACCTTTCTGCAGCGTTTGACACAGTTAACCACCAGATCCTTATTTCCTCCCTTCAGGAACTAGGTATCTCAGGCTCTGCACTTACCCTACTCTCATCCTATCTTCAAAACCGAACATACAGAGTAACCTGGAGAGGATCTGTATCGGAACCTTGTCCTCTAACTACTGGGGTCCTTCAGGATTCTGTCCTGGACCCTCTCCTCTTCTCTCTGTACACCAACTCTCTTGGTTCTGTCATTCACTCTTATGGTCTTTCCTATCACAGATACACTGATGACACCCAACTCATTCTCTCTTTTCCCTGGTCTGAAACGCACGTAGCAGAACGGATCTCTCCTTGTCTGACTGACATCTCTCAGTGGATGTCTGACCAGCACTTGAAACTCAATCTCGACAAGACCGAGTTTCTTTTTCTCCCAGGAAAGGGCTCTCCCACCACAGACCTGACCATCACCCTCGACAACTCTGAGGTAGCTCCCTCTCATACGCAAGGAACCTGGGTGTGACACTTGACGACCATCTCTCCCTCACTGCCAACATTGCTGCAACAGCTCGATCTTGCAGATACATGTTTTGCAACATCAGAAGGATACGTCCTCTTCTAACCCAGAAGGCGGCACAGGTTCTTGTCATCTCACGCTTGGACTACTGCAACTCCCTCCTGGCTGGTCTCCCTGCGTGTGCCATATGTCCTCTGCAGCTCATCCAGAATGCAGCAGCTTGACTGGTCTTCAATTTACCAAAGTTCTCTCACACTACACTGCTCCTCCGCTCCCTTCACTGGCTTCCTGTAGCTCGATCCGCTTCAAGACTCGTGTGCTTGCATTCCATGCTACAAAAGGATCCAGTCCAGCCTACATCCAGGATATGATCAAAACCTGAGCCCGCCCACTCCGTTCTGCATCGGCAAACTGGCTTGCAGCCCCCTCACTGAGAGGATCGCAGAAGCATTTGCCAAACTCACATCGCACTTATGACTAGCACTTTATAGTTTGACATATTTGAAGCACTTACTTACTTACTTCTAGCTCTTGTTTGTACTCAAATGTTGAAATGCACTTACTGTAAGTTGCTTATGATAAAAGTGTCTGCTAAATGACATGTAATGTAATGTTATCCAGCTGCAGAGTTTTTACTCTGAATTTTAGGTGTGAACTGAACTATTAGACGGAGTTAAGGACTTGAATTAAGAAACTTGTATGCTGGTAAACTAGTGTCACTATTATTAATATTAGTAATAAATATGATTATGCTTGAATTTCTCCACAGTGGACATCTAGGGAGGTGTTTTTGTTTGTTTGTAAATTCATTTTCTAGCTCATAAACATCTGTATAATTCAGCTTTAAACTGTCCTCGATCAGCTGACCTACAGTTACAGATGTGTTTTTGTTTGTTTCAGTCCTCGTCCGGTAAATAAAGGTGTTGAAGGTTTGGCCAGAGTCGGCTCCAGGGCGGCGCTCTCGTTCGCCTTTGCCTTCCTGCGTCGAGCCTGGAGGTCGGGTAAGAAAAAATCCAAAGATACACAAAGTGAAGATGTGTCATAGCTGTCATCATGGTGATGGCGCTTTGCTCAGTAGCTCACAATGACTGTGTGTTGCACCAGTTTACTCTGCCACATATAGAAATCAACAGATGTTTCACATTAATGTATTTAGCTGTTTATACAGAGAACTTGTTTACAGTATTAATACTTAATAGCAGTGTTCGGGTCATTTTTTCGTTCTTGGGTCACACACGCTACGCTACATTTGTGCTTCATCAAGTATAGGGCTAGGTATCAATCAACACTTTAAGATACCGGTACCGATACCTTCATTTCGCTACCGGTTCCTGATCAATACTTTTTTCAATGCCAGTTTTATAATATCATTTCTAAAAAAGAAAATTACATTACACATTATGGTACATATCAATCCTGAGTTTTTATTTTTCAGTTTTGGCATTTTTACACTCAATGCAGTTTTTTTTACATAAAAAAAAAAATTAACTACAATTTATTTTCAGTGCCAAAAAAAACAATTGAAACAAGTGACAAGTCATTTTCACTAAGGATCTCACAAACTTACAGAGGTAAATTCGATGTCTTATCATCTCCCTATTTGACATTAGAACACACAACATAACAATAACATGGTTGTATTATTATTACTCAAAAACCATAATCTAGCCTGAGATAACCTCGTCTTAACAATAGCAACAGTTTACTCACCTCCACTGTATAAAAAATCTGTTTCAAGAAAAATCTCAATATTCTGAGAAAGTAAAAGAGTGGTTAGCACTGTTGCCTCACAGCAAGAAGGTGACGGGTTCGAATCTGTGCGGAGTTTGCATGTTCTCCCTGTGTGCTTGTCAGATTTCTCCAGGATCTCCGGTTTCCTCCCACAGTCCAAAAAACATGCAGAGGTGAATGGTTGACTCTACCCCCCCCCCCCATGTTAGGCAGCATCTGTGTTTGTGTGGTTGTGTGAAGCTCCATCACTGTCAGCTCTGTGAGTACAGATGATGTTACATGAAGTGATGTGAGTCAGTGGAGATCAGTCTGATCCACAGAGACGGAGTAGGAACAGACTGTAGTCTTCTCGTAACATGGGCAACACACATGCACGCGCGCACACACACTCGTCCTTGCTCTTTTCCACCAAGAACATCAAAATGTAACGGTGTCTTCTTTGATCTGCTGCCTGAATGAACACATACACAGATGGGAAAAAATAAGACATTAGAACTTGACTGCAGCTTTAAAGATCTTTGAGCAAATACTTAGAGCTGTGTTGTGTGACCTTTATTATTCTGTCTTTGTGTAAATGTTCTGTATTTATAGAACACTTTGATAAACACACAGAGAGTCATGAGGAGCTGACAGTCATCAACCCAATGAAACATGATAATAACAATTATCTTTATGCTCTTACTGGACAAAGAGAGGTTTATATGTTCTGTAAACTCTGTGTTTGGTTCCAGGAGATGATGCAGATCTTTGCAGTGAGCTTCTCCAGGAGTCTCTTGACGCTCTGCGAGCTCTCCCTGAAGCGACGCTGTTTGACGAGGGAAGTGTGTCGTCAGTGTGGCTGGAGGTCGTTGAACGAGCCACAAAGTTCCTCAGGTTTGTTCAGGTTTGGTAGTAAACACACAGTGTTTGATGACGTGTGAGCATGCTGAACCTGATTCTTGTCTCTGGGAACAGTGACGTACATGGAAGTGCCACCACCAAAGGCAACATTCCTCTGCAGGACCAGCACCTGGTTCTGGCCATCCTACTGGAGCTGGCTGTGCAGAGAGGAACACTCAGGTGACTGTCCCTTCACAGCAGCTCATTAACACACTGCTGCTGGTGGAGCAGCTGCATCTCACCCTCCTGTCTCTCCTCCACAGTCAGCTGCTGTCTGCTGTTCTGCTGCTGCTGCGTCTGTGGGATAGTGGAACCAGAGAGATGGACAATGAGCGTTCCACTCAGGGAACCAGTGCTCCACTGCTGCCACTGCTGCAGCGCTTTCACAACATCCACAGCAGCAAAGAGGAGCCAGTTCCTGAAGAGGAAGCTGAGGTGAAAGTAAACACACACCAGGCATTCTGCTGTTTTCATAAAAACAAGGCGATAAACGGACATTCAATTATTAAATTAAAGATAGTTTAGTTTTTTTCATGTGGTTGTTAATGACATACTTGTTATTACGAGTTGTTGCTGCTGACTGTGACAGTTGGGCACACGTAAAAACGTAAAACAGACTCTCCCACACCAAAGTCCATAGAGAAAATCTGTGATTTTAATATCACAGCAAACAGGAGTTGTTGATCAACTGCTGCCTCCATCAGCTCCACCTTCAAGTTCAAATGTCTTATTTTGTCAATTCGGCATTTAAAATGCTTTGTTCAGATTGACCTCAGTGACACAAAGTGACCACACGAGGCAGCAGTACGTCAGCAGCTCCTGTGTTCCTGCGAGCTAAAGTCACTGATTTTCTCTATGGGGTTTGTTGTGGGAGAGAGAGTGGTTTACAAACTTCAGTTTCCTGCTGGAACTACTGGAACAGTGAGATAAAGACGTGAACATGACATGGATATCAAAGACTTGAAGAGTGTTTTATTATGTGGCTAAAAGCCTCTGTCTTAGGCTGGATTTCAGCAACAGGGGGTGCTCAGAGCTTGACAGTACCTCACCCAACCTCACTTCAAAAACCCAGAACTGTCACTTATTGTCTATAGTCTTGTGTGTTGCCTGGAAACACCCACTCACACATCTCTCTCTTTACACTGTGGGTGATATTCTTTGATTTCCAGATCCTCACTGCCCCCTTGTGTCCAAATGAGAGTTTCCTGCGCTACTTGACTTTGCCTCAGGATAATGACTTGGCCATCGACCTTCGGCAGACAGCGGTGGTGATCATGGCTCACCTGGATCGTTTGGCTTCTCCCTACAGTCCCCCACAGTGTAACTCGCCCACTTCACACAAGGTGAAGACTCTTTTTATCCAGAGGAAAAGCTTTAAATGACTTGTTTAGTTTCATGTATTTTAGCTCAAATTATGAGCTTCTTGAATTATACTTCCGTGTTATGATCTAATGTGTCTGAGATTTATTCATACAATCCCTTTAAAATATCTTTGTTCAACTTTAGGGACCTTAAATGTACCCACCCTGCTAAAAGGCACTTTATTTTTTTACTTTTACACTTTCAATTGATTGGTTATTAGCACCAAAAAAACCTGATAATTAAAAAAATCTATTTTAACATTTTAACCTTAAAAGGCCAAGTTTTAAATATATTTTCACAATTTGTAAAATAAACACAAAATATGCAATATTTTCTTTAAACTACACAATGATATGATTTCTTTAGAGGAATAACAAAGCCTGGGATGTGTAATTGATTAGGGTTGGTTGTTCTAAAAATGTGTGAAATATATCCTTTCTGACTGAACATACATTGTGTCTCGACAACCCAATAAAGATATTTATGAAAAAAAAACTTAAAAAATTAACTGCACTCTCAGCACCTTAAGTATGAAAATGTCCCATCTGTTCAAACTGCAGTTAAACAGTTATTTTTCACTTTCAAACCATCTTCTGTCCTGATGATCAGAGGAACAGATAAACACAAATATAAGATGAAAAAGCATGAAACAACCCTGATGTTGCATGAGTGTTAAAATACACAACCATGGAAAATTAACATTTAAATGAAACAAAACATCATTCCTTTCACCATGTGACTGACTTTGTCTCTCCCCAGGGATCCTTGCAGGAGGTGATTGCCTGGGGTCTGTTGGGCTGGAAACTGTACGCCAACGTTAACGGACCCATTCAGTGTAAAGCTCTGTCGAGTCTCGGTGTGGCACAGATTGTGTGTTCAGAGAAGGGATTCCTCATTCTGTCCCGCAGCAGTGCCATCTACATGCAGAACTACAAGAGTACCACTCTGGTCAGTTTCTCTGAAATCACACACACACACACTGTTTCTCTCTCTGCAGACTGAAACACTGAATCATGTTTTTCAGGCTCCCATGATGATCCACAGTCTGAGCTCCAGAAAGATTGTGAAACTCGCCGCTCACCCTGATGGACAGCACTACTTAGCTCTGTCTGCTAACGGGGAGGTTTTCTCCTGGGGCTGCGGTGATGGCGGACGCCTCGGACATGGAGACACAACGTAAGCAACTTAAAAAAAGAGTGTGCTCTCATGTCTTTATATCAGTGTTAGACAGACTTTTCCAACAGGAAACTGAAGTTTGTAAACCACTCACTCTCCCACACCAAAGTCTATAGAGAAAATCAGTGAGTTTAGCTCACAGGGACACAGGAGCTGCTGGTCCTCTGCTGCCTCGTGTGGTCACTTTGTGTCACTGAGGTCAATCTGAACAAAGGATTTCAAACACTGAAGTGACAAAATAAGACATCTGAACTTAGTGATGGAGGCAGCAGTGGATCAACAACTGTGTGCTGTGATGTTAAACTCACTGACTTTACTTTACTTAAGACTTGAACTGATGTAGATTTTGTGAAGTGACTAAAATCAGTCAGTTACTGTAAACAGAATAAGAGTGAATACTGGACTAACAGACTTAAAGAGTCTTTTGTCCCTGCGGCACTTAGACTTTTAAATGACCTATTGTGATCTGATGTGTTTGTTGTTTGTCATACATGTTTGTTTCTACTGGCTGTGAAAGTAATTGCCCCTAGGCGATAATAAAGGTTCTTGAAATTGATCTTCTCTGTTTTCAGGTATCTTGAAGAGCCCACAGTGATCGCAGCCTTCAATGGGAAACAGGCAGGAAAACACGTGGTTCACGTGGCCTGTGGGAGCACATACAGCGCTGCCATCACAGCAGATGGAGAGCTGTATACGTGGGGCAGAGGGAACTACGGTCGACTGGGTCATGGTGAGCTGGACCCACAGGGCACTCTCATCTGCGTGGGTTTTTAAATCGGTGGAACCTGACTGTTATTCTGTGGTTTTTAGGATCCAGTGAGGATCAGACCACGCCCATGCTGGTGACGGCGCTGAAGGGACTGAAGGTGGTGGACGTCGCCTGTGGGAGTGGTGATGCACAGACACTCGCTGTGACGGAGAATGGTAAGAATTATTATATTTGGATGCAATTTACAAGTCAGCGTTTTTGTTGAAATCCTCTTCACGCGCTTGTTGCTGTCAACAAATAAAGTTCCCTTTTTAAAAAAGAAAAGAAAACTACTGTTCTGTGGAGACCAGAGTGTTCCTGTAAATACCACATATAAAATGATCTTTGTACCTTTTCATTTGCAGTGCAACCACTTCAATCACTTGTTTGTTAGCTTCATATCATATGATTTGATGCTGTAAAAATAAAATTAATTTGGTAATATTTTAATGTCCAATTCTGTCCAATAAAGAAAATGAATGTTCTTGCTCCTTCCCCAGATAGAATAAAATAGTACTGTGCACTCCAGGGCAGGATAATACAATTACAGTACAGTTTACAGTAAATTATACACATACACATCTAAAACTCCTTGTGAGTGTGCTACCCTGTGATAAACAAAGAAAAAAGTCTGTCAACCCCTCACTCTCCCACACTAAAGTCCATAGAGAAAATCAGTGATTTTAACATCACAGCACACAGGAGTTGTTGCCACACGCCTCACCACACACCACACGCCTCTATATTTTAGGCTGTGTCTCAGCAGCAGGGGGCGCTCATGGCACAGCCAGTGCTGACTAAATGTCAGTGTTCTGTACAGCAACATCTCAAAAACCCTGAACGATCCCTTTAATTCTCGTGTTCTGCCTCTGTAGGTCAGGTTTGGTCGTGGGGCGATGGAGATTACGGCAAACTGGGTCGAGGAGGCAGTGACGGCTGTAAGACGCCCAAACTGGTGGAGAAGCTACAGGACCTGGACATTGTGAAGGTCTGCTGTGGCAGCCAATTTTCAGTGGCCCTCACCAAAGACGGTCAGGTCTACACCTGGGGGAAAGGAGACAATCAACGTCTAGGTCACGGAACCGACGAGCACGTCCGATACCCAAAGTTCCTCGACAGTTTACAGGGTGAGATGACGACGGGTAAAAATTAATCTTCACGTGATTTTAAAACCGATGTCCTGATTTGTAATTGTGTGTCTTCAGGGAAGAAGGTTGTGGATGTGGCAGTGGGGTCGACTCACTGTTTGGCTCTCACTGATGATGGCGAGGTTCTCAGCTGGGGCAGCAACGACAAACTGCAGCACTTTGATACGCTCTTCTCTAACAAGAAGCAGCCAAAGGCTCTGCCAGGACTCAACTCCAAACACATCGTGGGAATTTCCTGTGGTCCAGGACAGGTAACTGAGCTGGTTTTCACTCTGGAGAACTGTGGAGAACGACCAGAGAAAAGGGTCCGGGCATTCTCCGAACTTTTTAAGTACGGGACAATACCGACCGTGGTCAAAATAACTACATTATACATATATACATACATATAAAAATGTAGTGCTGCTACAAAAGGCACGGAGGCTTTATTTGTACAGTAGATTTCATACACAGGGCCAACTCAATGTGCAAAGCCCAAACCAGAAAAACCAAAATCTCTGGACACTAATGGACGATTTGTGGAGTATGTCAAGAATTAAGTTCAGATCTCAAAACGCTGTCAAGAACTACAATATGTTAATATATCAATATATTGAGTGAATAAACTCCTTTATTTGTGTGTTTTCAGAGCTTCGCCTGGTCCTCGTGCTCTGAGTGGTCCGTCGGGCAGCGTGTGCCCTTCGTGGTCGACGTTTGTCCCATGACCTTTGAGCAGCTGGACCTGCTGCTGCGGCAGGTCAGTGAGGGAATGGACGGCAGCTCAGACTGGCCCCCCCCACAGGAGAAGGAGTGTATGGTCGTAGCCACACTCAACCTGTTGCGGCTCCAGGTACACAACTGTCAACACTGCAGACAAGTGTAGCTGTTGTGTCTGTTCCAGCAGAGACAGCAGGGGAAAACTGATTTTATCCACTTAACTAAAGACTTTAGAGTTTAAGTCTATAATATCTACGTCACATGTTCACGTCTTTATCTCACTGTTAGACAGACTTTTCCAACAGGATGCTGAAGTTTGTATTCCACTCTTCTACACCAAAGTCCATGGAGAAAATCAGTGATTTAAGCTTGCAGGGACACAGGAGTTTTTTTTTTTTTTTTTTATATAACCCTTTCCTCTCCGTCCTCAGCTCCATGCTGCCATCAGTAACCAGGTGAATCCAGAGGAGCTGGGTTTGGGGCTGGGCAGTGTCCTGCTCAACAACCTGAAACAAACAGTGGTGGTATTAGCGAGCAACGCCGGAGTTCTCAACACTGTGCAGGCAGCTGCTCAAGCTGTGCTCCAGAGTGGCTGGTCAGTTCTGCTGCCCACTGCTGAAGAAAGAGCCAGAGCTTTATCCTCACTCCTGCCTAACGCTGGTGAGTGTGAATCACTGCTCATTCATACTGAATAAACACAATAATGTACACTTAGTCTTCACATAAAGCTGCTGTCAGTGATGTCATCTGTTGTTGTTCGTGTTCCCCTCCTTCATCTGTATGTCGCCTCTAAAGATTTCCTCAGTTTTATTGTCAGCTGCTGGGACTCACTGAGCAAACACTGTGGATCAGAAGATAAAGATAAATAAATATGGCTACTGTCCTCACTGCAGGCGGCCCACATTGGGCAGCCTTTTCCTGCATGTCATACCCGTCTCTGCCTCCACATTTCCTGTCTTTCTCTTCACTATACTGTCGATTAAAGGCAAAAAGCCCAAAAAATATATACTAAAAAAAAAAAAGATATTTAATACAGATGTGAAATGAAAGAAATCACTGACTGCAGCTGTAGATGTTTTCAGATAGAGGATTGTAGATTGTAATGTAATTTTTTTGTTTTGTTTCAGCCTCTGGAAATGAGATGAGTGTGAGTCCTGGACGTCGCTTCATGATCGACCTGCTGGTCAGCAGCTTAATGGCCGACGGGGGTTTGGAATCTGCACTGAACGCAGCCATCACTGCCGAGATACAGGTCAGTGTCTCTGACACAAAAACCTTCACTCATAGCACGTAGAGAACTTCCACGAAAATTCTTCAAATAACAAAACACAGCTACATCGTCAGCAGATTATCAAACACCCACCATCATTGCAGTGATAACGAGACGGTGACGAGATGAACATCTCATGTTTGACGATGAAAACATGACGAGATGTTTGTGAGACACTGTGACACTAAGACTTTACTACTTTTTTTTTTTAAACTAAAACTGGACTAAAACTATCACATATAGAAATGACTAAAATTGGACTTAAATGATCACATATAGAAATGACTAAAACGTGACTAAAACTATCACATATAAAAATGACTAAAACTATCACACATAGAAATGACTAAAATTGGACTAAAATTATTACATATAGAAATGACTAAAACGTGACTAAAACTAATAAGCGTTTTACTCCAAAAGACTAAACTAAGACTTAATACAGAATGGCTGCATCACTGTACCTTTTTAATGACAATAAAGTTGACTCTAATCTAAAAAAACTGCAAACACAGCTGTTGACACTGTTAGCTGAAGAGCATGACATGAAAATTAGTGATGAAATTTGTCGTTGAAATTAAGTTTATCATAGAACAATATCACAATTAAATTATTTTTACAATAATACGAAGCCAAATATTGAACTTAGTGCCTTAGTGGTAACATTTCCTCCTTTATTCCTTTATTTGTAACAAAATGTACATCTGTTTCAGTGTAATGTTTCAGCTGACATTGTTTTAAGTCCAAAAATTATTTAAATTATATTAATTTAATTGATGATGATGATGATGATAATGATTTTAGAAGTCTAAATTTTCCTTTATCAAAATGACAGGACATTGAAGCTAAGAAGGAGGCTCAGAAGGAGAAGGAGATCGACGAGCAGGAGGCCAACGCCTCCACCATGCAGCGCTGTCGCACCATGCTGGACAAAGACCTCATCAACACGGGCATCTACGAATCAGCGGGGAAACAAAGTCTGCCATTGGTGCAACTCGTGCAGCAGCTGTTGAGGTACGGAACTTTTAATTTCCAAGCTCAACACACTCAGATTTCCGACTCAGAAACCTGTCGCTCTTATGATTTAACACGGCACGTGTTATTTATGTGTTTCTACAGAAACATCGCCTCCCAGACCATTGCGAGGTTGAAAGATGTCGCCTGTCGGATATCAAACTACTTAGAGGCGGAGCATGTCAGTAAGGAGCGCTCTGCTTCTCTGGACCTGCTGCTGCGTTTCCAGCGGCTGCTCGTCAGTAAACTCTACCTGGGAGTCAACGGCACAGAGAACGTCAACGGATACAGTACGTCGCTGTACATGTTATTCTTTAAACTCATCCACGTTCTTCAGGTTTGAGAGCATTTCGTAATGACTCCTCTGTTTGTGCAGATCCAGAACTTCTGGGTGTCGGGTCACTCTTGAAGAAGTACATCGCTCTGCTGTGCACTCACATCGGCGACATCCTTCCCGTGGCAACGAGTATCGCCTCCGCTGGTCACCGCCACTTTGCTGAGGTTTCCCGTGTTATTGAAGGAGACCTAACTGGTAATTTACTCTCATGGAAATAATCACACAGGCAAAGTCAGAATAAAGCAGGAAAACAAATGGTTGTTGTTGGACACATGTTTTGTCTTTTGTCTCTGCAGGGGTTCTTCTGCCTGAGCTGGTGGTGTCCATCGTCCTCCTCCTCACCATTGATGCTGGTCTGATGCAGGAGACTGGTTCCATCCCTCTGCTGGCTGGACTCCTGGAGCACCTGGACCGCTTCAACCACCTGGCTCCTGGACACGAGAGGGACGATAACGAGGACCTGGCCTGGCCGGGCATCATGGGTACGACACCAACCCGACCGCTTTAAAGCTGGACTCTGCCATTACATTGCATGCAAACTTTTTTTTTAGCATTTTAGGTAATGCAACAACAAAACTCACTCAAAAAATAGCTGTATCATTAGAACTGTAGCATAACAAACACATCACGTGTTAGCGATAAATGTTCAGAACTGTAACATCCAACAAAAAAAATCACGTCTCCACATAATTTTACCAAATGCTACAAAAAACATCACTGGATAAAAGAAAATGTTTCAAAATATGGAAATAAAGAAAATTCTGAAATGTTTCAATGTTAAAAAAATGATAGACATCGAAAAATTATTGTAAATGACCAAAAATAATCTAAAACACGTCGATAATATAAAAAAAATTGCAGGACTTCCAGTGTTTCAGTGGGTGGAGCTTTGAGCAGAGACGTGGTGGGTGGAGAGGGTTGAACACAGCGTAGCACAGCTTTGTCACACTTACTGACCCCAGCTGAAAGTCTCTGAAGAGTGGTTATCAGGATTCTTTTTGCTCAGTGTTGTGATTCTGCTGTGGCAGGATCTTTCTTCACAGGACAAAGTTCTAAAAACAATGAGGAGGTTTCCCTCATCAGGAAGGCCGACCTGGAAAACCACAACAAAGACGGTGGATTCTGGACCGTCATCGATGGAAAAGTCTATGACATCAAGGACTTCCAGGCTCAGTCCCAGTCGTTAGCAGGGAACAGTATCCTGGGTAATAGTGATAATAATGATGGTGATGTGTTCATATTCTTCATGTATGTATGAAATAACAAACATGTTTTACAGACTGTATTTTGTCTCCAGCCCAGTTTGCGGGTGAAGACCCTGTGGTTGCTCTGGAAGCTGCTCTGCAATTTGAGGACACCAGAGAGTCCATGCAGGCCTTCTGTGTGGGACAGTACATGGAGGTAAGTGTGACTCCTCATCTACACATTACACGTTTTTATCAACAGAGACTGTGTTTTCTTATGCTTCTTTTACTGCCACTACTTCTACATGCATGTGTCTCCTCCTGTCACAGGTCACGTTGCTCTTTCACTTGTCAGTCAATGTGCCTTGGGTGTGGATCAGGGGAAATTTTACTTATTTTACTACCACTACTACTTCTACTTCTTCTTCTAATTGTTTTATTAATACTTCTACTTGTTTTACTACTACTGCTTCTCTACTTCTACTACTATTTCTACTTGCACTATTATTTCTCCTTCTACTTCTTAATACATTTTCTACTACTTTTAATTCTATTTCTTCTTCTACTTCTAATACTACTCATACTTTTACTACTACTACCACCACTTCTATTTCTACTTTTACTTCTTCTACCACCACTTCTCCTTCTTCTTCTTCTACTTTAAAGTTGTTGTTGGACAGGATTTTTTCATCTTCACATTTTCTCATCGACAGCCAAATCAGGAAACCGTGACCACGCCAGACCTCAGCAGTTTGTCCTCACCTCTGATGGACACAGAAAGGAACCTGGGTCTGCTGCTGGGTCTCCACGCCTCCTACCTGGCCAAGAGCACCCCACTCTCCCCCATGGAGATCGAATGTGCCAGTGGGTTCAAACCTGCACTCATCCTGTTGTTAAATAAATAAATAAATAAATAAATAAATAAATAAATGAATAATAACAGTTCCACCACCTTCACTGGGACACTGGGTTTTTAAGTGTGGTCTCTTTTGAATTCAGAATGGCTCCAGTCCTCCATCTTCTCTGGGGGTCTGCAGACCAGTCAGATCCATTATAACTACAATGAGGAGAAGGATGAAGACCACTGCACCTCACTGGGTTCAACCACTCCAGACAAGGCCAAAATCTACTCCAGAAGGTTAACACTCAGTGACCACGCACAGCCTTTCCTGCAGGCCATCGCTGACAACAACACTCAGGACCACACTGTCAAGGTACACGCCGCCTTCTACTTCTTATTCTACTGCTTCTTCTTTGTCTTCTGCTTTTTTGTAATCTTGTTTTTCCACTTCTTCTACTTCATCTTCATTCTCTCTTTAGTCTTCAGCTTCTTGTTCTTGTTCCTCTTCTTCGCCTTCTTCTATTTCTTCATCTTCAGCTTCTTGTTCTTGTTCCTTTTCTTCACCTTGTTCTACTTCTTCATCTTCTGCTTCTTGTTCCTTTTCTTCACCTTCTTCATTTTATTCTTCTCCTTGTTCTTGTTCCTTTTCTACTTTTGTGTCTTCTATTCTCCTTCGTTTTCTTCTAGTTCTTGTTGGTCTTCTTCACCTTTTACTTCTTCGTCTTCCTCTACTTCTTAATTTTCTTCTACGTCTTTGTCATCTACTTCTTCGAATTCTTTGTCTTCTTCTATTTCTTTGTCTTCCTCTACTTCTTAGTATTCTTCTTCTACGTCCTTGTCTTCTAATTCTTCTTCGTCATCATCTTCTTTTTAAACTTTTTTTGCTTCTACTTCTTCCAATAATGTCCAGCAGGCTGCACACCGAGATGTGCAATGCTGCCCTCCACAGCTCGAAGTTCTCAACTCTTCTGTTAATAATAATAATAATAATAATAATAATAATAATAATGCTAAATAAGTATTTATACGTAGGTGTCACAGTGTTGCTGTTGTCTTCTCTGTGTTTGTGACAACACAGGACTTCCTGTGCCAAATAGAGCGTTGCTGTAAGCAGTACCACCTCATCACACCCATCACTTTCCCCACGGAACATCCTGTGGAGGAGGTCGGCCGCCTGCTGCTCTGCTGCCTGCTTAAACATCAAGACCTCGGTAACCTAGCAACTGGGAATTAAAGGCATAGTTCCGGTTTTTGGAAGTGTGGTTGTATGACATACTGACACACCAAAGTCCACAGAGAAAATTAGTGATTGTAGCTTATGGGGACACAGGACCAGAAGCTCCAATACAATTCTAAAAGTCTGTCTAACATTGAAGTTAAGATCTGAACATATTCTTAAGATATCATGGACAGTCATGTTTGTACCTCATACAACCACACGTAACAAACTGAACTATCCCTTTTTGGGGCTCATTTTGTCACTGAAATATTTCCTCGGATGCACAGAAATGTTGTCTTCCTGCACCTGCTCACGCTCACCAGCTCCTGAGTTCACAGCTGACGGTGGTTTGTGCTTGTTGTCGTGCGTCTGCAGTGTAAACTCTCCTCCTGTCACAGGTCACGTTGCTCTTTCACTTGTCAGTCAATGTGCCTTGGGTGTGGATCAGGGGAAACAGAGGTCCCTCCCTAAATCTGTGATTGATGTGTGCCGCATGGTCTACCAGGCCAAGTGTTCTTTAATCAAGGTATGATGATGATGATGATGATGATGATGATGATGATGATGATGATGATGATGATGATACACAGTGACATTTATTTCCTCAGTGGAGAAGTTGGTGCAGGTCACTGGTGAAAAGATGAAGATGGTTTTGTTCTCCTGTATTTTAGACCCATCAGGAGCAGGGTCGCTCCTATAAGGAGGTGTGCGCTCCCGTCATAGAGCGCCTTCGCTTCCTGTTTAACGAGCTGCGTCCGGCCGTTAGCAACGACCTGTCCATCGTGTCCAAACTGAAGCTGCTGAGCTCGCAGCCGCGCTGGAGGAGGATTACGCAGAAGCTCATCAGGGACCGCAGGAAAAAAAGAGGTGGGTTAGGTCTGAGGCTGGGAGATATGGGGATATCTTAGCATTATTGAAATTAATGTATTTGTGTTGTTTTCAGTGCCTAAAAAGTCAGAGTCTGCTGACATCGAAGAGCCAAAGCTGGAGAACGAAGGGACCAATGAAGAAGAACTGAACGTTCACATCAGCCCAACCACTGCAGACAGAAAATCTACCACGAGCAAGACGTCCAAGGTAATCCAACGTTTCTTCACTGTCAGCTTTTACATGATTTAAATATTTAGAATCAAACAAAGCTAAAATCATATTTACAGCATAACTTTAAAGCTCCACAAGGTCATTAGAAAAGTAATAAACTCACAGGAACATAAAAAATACAGAAACAAAACCGTTAAACCGATGGTCTGTAGAGGGTAAAGTGAGATCAGTGTAGGACATACAGTATGTAAATGTGTTTTCTCTGCAGCAGGACAAATGGCAGCCTCTGTTAAACACTGTGACCAGCGTGCAGAAGTACAGGTGGCTGAAACACAGCGTCCAGGGTGTATTCTCTCAGTCCAGCCTCATGGTCACCATCGTGGAGTTTGTCCTGAAGGAGGAGCCCCTGGACGTGGAGAAGATGAGGAAGTGTCTTCTCAAACAGGTGACACATACAAGATATATTCTCTATGTCCTATAAATAATATGTGTATATTTTGAGTGTATATCCTGATGTAGGAGTGACATTGTATGTTGACTGTGTGTGTGTGTGGACAGCTGGAGAGAGCTGAGGTCCGGCTGGAAGGCATTGACACGATGCTGAAACTGGCCTCCAAAAACTTCCTGCTGCCGTCTGTTCAGTACGCCATGCTGTGTGGTTGGCAGAGGGTCATTCCTGAAGGGACCAACATTGGGTGAGTCGGTGCTTTTCACGTCTGGCTTTTTAAAATATTCATGTATGCGCGTAAGAAAAAAAACTAAATGTTAAAGTAACAATTGTTGAATAAGGACAGGTAAATATGGAGCAGACAAATGTTCTAATTTTACAGCTGTTCTTGTCTATTTTATTTACTGCTGTATATTTACCCATATTATTTATACTTTTTTATTTTTTTTATTCATCAGTACCACTTCTTATTTTAATGATTTAACCACGCCCCCAGTGTGATGTCCTGCAGACAAAGTGTTTGTAGCCATTGTAGCACGACCACCTGTTAGCTCCTCCCTCTAACCTGAAGTTGCTGCCAATTAGTAGTAACCATAGCAACTGTTGATTTGGGCAGCACATCGACTGAACTCGAATACCCTCCCACTTCTCTGAAATCACTGGTGTGGAAATATTTTGCATTCCTCGAGTGTTTAAGAAAACTACGGTGTGTATATTATGTTAGTAATGAGTTATCGTGACATGAAATCAATGATCCTGGATTAAACTAGACAAGTCTAAACATGACAGACAATCTGAGCTAAAAGAGAGAAAAAAAGATTCAAGAATCAAATTGAATCTAGGATTTGGAGTATCGTGACAGTCCGACTATGTTGAGAAGAATCACCAACCTCCCTTAGATTTATTGTATATGGTTTTGAAAGTGTTGATGCAGCATCTGTTAAAATGAAAGCTTTCATCACAACCACACTCTCTTTAGGTTAGTGCGCGCATGTGTGTATGCGCGTGTGTTAAAGTGAAGTCCTCTCCAGTGTCTCTGACCGTCTCTGACCGTCTCTCATCCTCAGTGAGTCTCTGTCCGACTGCCTGAAGGACGTGGATCTGATCCCTCCGTTCAACCGCATGCTCCTGGAGGTGACCTTTGGAAAGTTGTATTCCTGGGCCATTCACAATGTCCGCAGCATCCTGCTCGAGGCCAGCGCTCGCTTCAAAGAGCTCGGTGAGTCGTCTGATAACAGCAGTGTGGATGTCGCCATCGCTGCAGGAACACTGTACTTCTTAGAAGAATTCTGGTCCTGTTGTGCTGAATAGGGACTAACTGATATTGTTTTTCAGGGCAGATATCAATGCAAATTATTGTTATTACTAGTTAATGAGGCAGAAAAAGATCAGTTAGAATTGTGTTGGTCTGTTATGTTTCAGAAAAACCTTAAAAGGCAGAATAATTGAACATTACCATTTAAATGAATTTATTGTGATTGTTTTGTTTGTTTTTTAACGTTTTAAATGTGGTTTTGTCACTATTGTTGCCGATGTTCTGGGTTATTCAGTGAATTAAGCCTCGAGCTTCAGACAATTCCTTTTTGTTTGTGTGGTTACCAGGAGTTCAGCCTGTTCCTCTGCAGACCATCACCAACGAGAACCCAGCGGGACCAAGCCTCGGTACCATTCCACAAGCTCGCTTCCTCCTGTCCATGATCCACATGCTGTCGCTGAAACACGGCTCCAACAGCCTGAGTCTGCTGCTTAACTCTGGAATCCTGGCCCTCACTCAGAGTATCCTCCGACTCATCGGTGAGTCAGCAAAAAACAAACACACACATCAGCATGTCCCTGCAGCGGTCACATGTTAGCCGTCTCTGTTTTTATTAACAAGACAAACATCAGGACAAAAGTGTCAGAATTTTCTGCCAAAACATTTTTTCAATAACACCTCTGAGACCATTTATCAAATTTTTTCTCTAATGTGGTCCCCACAGCTGCATCAGTGTCCACTGTACAACCCCGACACGAGTCCGTGGGCCCGGTTATAAACTTGCTGTTGTTGTTGTAGGTCCGAGCACAGACAGCAGTGAGGAAGACCTGAGTTCATGTGCACACGGAGGTTCAGCCACGGTTCTGGAAGAGTCCAGAAAGGAGGCGGCCCCCGCCCCCCTCCCTGCCTCCGGTCCTGAGCTGGCAGCCATGATGAAGATCGGCACCAGGGTGATGAGAGGAGTGGACTGGAAGTGGGGAGACCAGGTACCTGAATCAACCACACTGATTTAAACCAGGGAACAAAGTCCCTGCTCCTGTTTGACACTGTTCATGTCCTGTCCAGGACGGTCCAGCTCCAGGTCTGGGTCGAGTAATCGGGGAGCTGGGTGAGGATGGATGGATCAGGGTCCAGTGGGACACGAGCAGCACTAACTCCTACAGGATGGGAAAAGAAGGGAAATATGACCTGAAACTGGCAGAGCCACCACCCACTGCCCAACCCCCAACAGAGGATTCAGACACAGAAGACGACACAGGTTACATTTACATCACTGCTATTATTATTATTATTATTATTATTATTATTATCATACATGTGTACGCACTGAGAAGTCTCACCCATGTAGACTGAGTTTGTCTTTTTTTGGGACATTTAAAAAAAAATAAATAAATAAATAAATGCACCTCTGTGGTTCAGCTGAAACCCCTTAACTTAATTTATTTCCCGTTACAGAATTGACTTAAATGCAGTCACCACGTATTTTACATATAAAATTATTATATTATCAGAAGGCCTTCTTTGGTGCCCCCAAGTGGTTATTTTTCCCCCAGTTGAGAAACACTCACACATTGTGACATGACATCTGAGAAGTTGAAAGTACATCATACATGTACACATGTGGGGCGGAGTCTATATGCATGTGGGCGGAGTCTGTGTGCCGGTGGACATGGTAGATGTGTGTTTGTTCCAGAAGGCGAGCTGATGGAGAAGAGCAGTCACCCGACAGCCATGATGTTAACCAGCACCGTGAACCTGCTGAAGACCCTGTCGCTGTCATCTGGAGTCTACGCTGAGCTGCTGCAGACGGACGCCACGCGGACACTGTGCGGTCTCCTGAGGATGCTGGTGGAGAGCGGAGCCAACGACAAGTCCGGTACGTGAGCGCCGACCTTTACTATATGTCCTGATAAACATCAGTCACAGTCAGTTTACAGCTTCATTACATTAATATTTCACCTTCCATATTCTTCCCTCCAGTCATTCCAGGACCTCATGGTTTATGATCTACTTTAAGATTCTTGTATGTTTCTGAACAGAAAAGTGTGTTTTATTTTGTTTTCATAATGTTAGTAGCATTTATTTGTAGTGTTACACTTTGTAAACATGTTTTAAAGGCTGAAATACAAACTTTAATAACTTTATTAACATACTGTTATAACATTTTTGGGGGGGAAATGCTTTTGTATTTTTAGTTAAAATGTTGTGTGAATAATTTTTGGAATGATGCATTTTTGGAACATTTTGGGTTAAATATAGTTGCAAAATATTTTTGCAGTTTAAAATTTTTACTGATTTTACAAAAAATGCATTAGTAAAAAATAAGATTAGCAACAACAGGTTTTTGTAACATAACATCAGCTAACATTCTTACATGATGTATGTGATGTGTTTTGTAGCATCAGTTCATCTATTGGTCCATATTTTTGTAAATTTTCTGAATGTTTTATGGATCTGAAGCATGAGTTTTTACAGAATAATAGATAAATCTGATTAAATTGTCTTGTTGTTGTTGTTGTCGTTGTCGTTGTCATATCGTAACCTGTTGTTGTTTTGCAGGCTCTCACTCTCACAGGCTGGTGTCTCGGGAGCAGCACAGGAGCTGGTGCACTCTGGGCTTCATCCGCAGCATCGCTCTCATGCCTCAGATGTGCAGCACACTCAGCACGTCCGCCTGGATCAGTCTGCTCATACGAATCATTGAGGGACACCAGTCCTTCAACGCCGTCTCTCTGCAGAGACAGGTCAGTCATGTGCTTCTCATACTGCTGCTCATCACTCTGACAACACCATTACAAGATAGGGTCAGAGGTCGACCTGTAGACATGAAGCTCAAGTAGATTATTCCAGGTTTTGTTGTCCAGTCCTACTGTTGTCCTCAGTTTTCTAAATGATCCCAGTGATCATTTAGAAAATGAGTAAATGAGTTGGGTGATTGTGTGTCTGCGTGGAGGAAGTTGAAGTTGGACCGAGTTATCACTTATTCACCTCTGCCCCTTTAGACGTATCACCACTGTGTGTAGTTTTGAACAGGCAAATAGTACAGAAATGCTACTTTGGTGACATTTTCCATCACACCTTAACACATCACGAGGAAAAAACTCTGTTTAAAACATGTAGACGGAAGAAAACACAATAGCTCAGTTTTTAATGATACCTGGCTTTGTGTGGACAAGGCCAGACACTTGTCCACGTCTCATGCTCCTTTCCTGTTTCCAGATCCTGGCGTTGCGCCTCCTGCAGGCAGTTCTTCCCTCCTGGGAAAAGTCGGAGCGTTCTCAGGACATGAAGTTCCTGGTGGAGAAGTTGTTTGGCTTCTTGGGAAAGTTACTGAGCACCTGCTCATCAGACCTGCCTCTTCTCAGAGGTGAGACCACTCATCTGAAATAAAGTTACACATTTTTTGTCAACACTGTATTTTTTATGTATATCACTTCCTGCTCACAGAGGGTTCCCTGCGGAAGAGGAAGTCCCGCCCTCAGGCATCTCTCACTGCCACTCACAGCAGCACACTGGCCGAGGAGATTGTCTCTGTCCTGAGGACGCTGCACTCACTGGGACAGTGGAACAGTCTGATCAACGACTACATCAACGCTCAGCTCAGCGCCATCGGAGACGTGATGACAGGCTGCCAGTCTGAAGCAGTAAGAGCTTGTCATTTAGCCTGAGTCCTGAGTTCATTTATTTATCACAATAATAGATTATAAAAAAGTATGTCTCCTCCTCGTGTCAGTGTTTCCTGGAGGAATACTTCCCTGACCTGGACGCTCCCAGTGTGGGCAGTCTGATGGCCGTGCTGGCCGTGATCGGAGGGATCGACGGTCGCCTGAGGCTCGGAGGTCAGGTCGTCCACGAGGAGTACGGCGAGGGGACGGTCACACGCATCACACCTAAAGGACGAATCACCGTTCAGTTCTACGAGATGAGGACGTGCAGGGTTTGTCTGCTCAGCCACCTCAGACCGGTATGAACAGTTGACCTGCTCCTCTCACTCTTCATTCAACTTTCAACAACTATGATTCTTTATTGTTGTGTATAAAATAACAATGAGACATTATTACATAAGACTTCAAACATTCAAACATAAGGTCTGTAATAAAAGATATAGTTAGAATAAGAGAGTCCTGACTCTGTTGATGTTGTTGTTCCTCAGCTGCCTGCAGTCTCCTTCAGTGTACAGAACCTCCCCTTCTCTGAGCCCATGTTGACAGTCTGGGCTCAGCTCGTCAGTCTGGCTGGAAGTAAACTGGAGAAACAGCGTATGAAGAAATCGCTGAGTCGTGGACTCACGGGTGAGAAAATAAGACACTCTTAATAACTCTTGTTCATGAGACATTTTTACAGCGCCACATACAGGCCTGATTTATGTACTACATGTTTCATGTGGATGAAAACGACAAACAAAAAGATCTGTTTCAGTGAGGACAGAGACTTAGTTTAAAAGCTGTTTAAATGAAAGTAGAGTGTAATCTTTTGTTCCTGGCAATGATGGTGATGGTGTCCCGTGTGTGTGTGTGTGTGTGTGTGTGTGTGTTTGCAGCTGACCAGGTGGACGTCCATCTTCTCCGCTGTCAGCAGCTCAGACTTTACATCCTGAAAGCAGCTCGTGCTCTGCTCTGTCATCAGGACAAACTGCGACAGATTCTGTCTCAGCCTGCAGTCGTCGACATCGGGAACAACTCCAGCGGTCAGTCGCAGCTTTAAGTTGATTACTTTCTCTATTTATCGATGAGTTATCACTTTTCTCCTCTCACTGGGCTTGAATTCATCTACACTGGTGTGTGTTTGTGTTTGTGTTTGTAGAGGACGCGGTAGTGACGTCTCCTGATGTTGGAGACTTGTCTCCTGAAGGTCCACTTCCTCCTCTGATCCTCCTGCAGCAGCTGCTCTCTGCTGCCACCCAGCCGTCGCCAATCAAAGCCATTTTTGACCGACAGGAGATGGAGGTGAGTCTGATACTGACAAAGACCAAAATGGACAAACGACAGATCTGATTTTTCATGTGCTGAGATTACAAAAATCTATGCTGAGGTACCTTTAGATGTCTAGTTTAAAATCAGCTCATCTGTCCATTTTGTCCATTTTGACGTCATCTGTTCTGTCCATTTTGACGGCATCTGTTCTGTCCATTTTGTCCAGTTTGACGTCATCTGTTCTGTCCATTTTGTTGAGTTTGACCCCAGGTGACCTGTCAGATAACCTCTGAACCTGTGTGTGTGTGTGTGTGTGTGTGTGTGTGTAGGCGGCAGCTCTGGCCGTGTGTCAGTTCCTGGCTGTAGAGTCCGCCCACCCGTCGTCTCCTCTGTTTGAGGAAAGCAGCTCCAGTGAAGCCACCACGCCTGTGACCATTCAACATGTCAAAGTGCCCAAACAGAAGAAACAGAAGACGTCGCCGGTCCCGCCTTTACCTATCGTCCTCCAGCTCATGGAGATGGGTTTCCCACGGAAGAACATCGAGTTTGCACTGAAGTCACTGTCGGGAACCACAAGCTCCGCCTCTGGAGCTCCAGGTAAACAACACACAAACAATACACGTCTGCCAATCATTCAAAATGATTTAAGGCATTTTATTTAATGTCACGAATCACGATTATTCTGAGCAAAGGAAGTGTGATAAAAAAAACAAACAGGAAAAACAGAAACATGCTGTCACAAAAAAGTTACTAAAATTGCAAAACAAATTGGATACTAACATGACATAAAACTATGTTGATAATGTCACAACAAATGTGTCCCAAAGCAAACATATTTTTACTCAAATAATGAAACATTATACCTGTTACTACATGTAATTTTACAAAAACTAAAAATACAACTTTAAGTGTTTTTGGGGCGGAGTTTTGCCCATAGGGCTGATGGGAATGGGATGAAATGATGTCATGTTTTGGTCAGAAACATCGTAGAAAAGAAGCATCAAGAATCGTAAATTAAAATGTAAATCATGAGTTTGGGAATCACTGGCGAAAAATCACATGGACGATATGTTGGTCAGTATTTTCAAGTCACTCACGTGAAATATTAACAATTTTCCTCATTCACGATTATCACGATAATGTCATTTCACCACAGTCAACTCGCGTGTGTGATAATACCGTATACTGTATTTTCCCGACTTCACAGACTCTACGTATACTGCATTTAACAAAGTCACTTTCCCCATTCCTGATTATCATGGTTATGTAAATTCAACATAATCTACTTTTATTGGGATACGTGGTAAAATGTGTCTTGTTGTGATAAAAACTGAGCCGTGTTTTCAGGTGTGGAGGCTTTGGTGAGTTGGCTACTCGATCATCCAGATGTTCACGTCACCGAGACGTCGGACGTCGACACCGTATCGGACGAATTCTCTGACGAGGAGGTGCTGGAGGAGCTGGAGGAGGCGGAGCCAACATTCCCTGTGGTAGCTAACGTTCACTGTTATTTTTCTCCTTCAGTAATGATCCGAACTGCTGTGACGTTCATGTCTGTGTTTTTATTGTTTTTTATTTACGTTAAAGCCTCCAGGTGCCGTCGTCACTGAAAGCCAGACGTTTAAGAAGAGAGCGGATTTCCAGAGTAATGACGATTATGCTGTTTACGTTAGAGAAAACATTCAGGTGAGAGAAGCTCTACAGCTTCATGTCTTTATCTCACTGTCAGACAGACTTTTCCAACAGGAAAACATCACAGCACACAGGAGTTTTTGATCCATTGCTGCCTCCATTACTAAGTTCAAATGTCTTATTTTATGAGTTTGGCCTTTGAAATTCCACATTAAGTCTTACTCCAGTGACACACAGTGACCACACGAGGCAGCAGTAGAGCAGCAGCTCCTGTGTCCCTGTGAGCTAAAATCACTGATTTTCTCTCTGGACTTTGGTGTGGGACAGTGAGTGGTTTACAAACTTCAGTTTCCTGTTGGAACAGTCTGTCTAACAGTGAGATAAAGACGTGAACATGTGACATGTGACAGACAGTGAGTTAAAGCAATCCAACATTACAAATTGCAAAAACATGTTGCTAACATTATGAACAAATGTCACAAAATATCATAATGTTAAAAAAACGTGAATTGTAACGCTAGGACATGTGATGACTCGTGTGGCTTGCGTGCAGGTGGGGATGATGGTGAAGTGCTGTAGGACGTACGAGGAAGTGTACGATGGCGATGTGGGCAAAGTGATCAAACTGGACAGAGACGGACTCCATGATTTAAACGTGCAGTGTGACTGGCAGCAGAAAGGAGGGACGTACTGGGTCAGATACATCCACATCGAGCTGCTCGGTAACTTTGTTGTCATTTAAACACATTAAATGTTCCCGGTCACAGTGAATGTGAGTCTGAATGACTGTCATTCCCTTCCTTTACCAGGTTTCCCTCCACAAACTTCTCCCTCTCATATAAAAATCGGTGACAAGGTGAGAGTGAAACCCACCGTCACTACGCCAAAGTACAAGTGGGGCTCCGTCACTCACAGGAGTGTTGGGGTCGTCAAAGGTGAGTCCAGGCTCCGCCTCCTTTACAGGCTGCACTTGACTTTTTGAAATATACAAAATAAAGGAACATAACACAACAGCATATGAGATAAAGTAACAGATTTATTAATTGGTATGTCATCTTTGTTTTTTCAGCTTTCAGTGCCAACGGGAAGGACGTGATCGTGGACTTCCCTCAGCAGTCTCACTGGACTGGTCTGCTGTCAGAAATGGAACTTGTGCCCAGTGTTCATCCAGGAGTCAGGTATGTGAGGTTTTATGAGAAGCAGACACATAGACAGCATCTCACAGACTGCGCTGAGAGCGCCCCCTGCTGCTGAGCAGTTAAAGTTATTTACATATTTGTTAATTGATTAAAAAGTAGACATGTTTATGTTTACCTCTGAGTTAAAATCACTGATTTTCTCTATGGACTTTGGTGTGGGAGAATGAGGGGTTTCCTGTTGTCTGTCTATCAGTGAGATAAAGACGTGATCGAAGTGAGTTTTTGTTAAGAGGCTAAAATCTGTTTTTTTCACTGAGTGAGTGTCCGTCTCCTGCAGCACAATCAACTGTTAAAAATCCTGAACTCTCCCTTAAGATAACGATCTTCTGTGTGTGTGTGTGCAGGTGCGACGGCTGCCAGATGTTCCCAATCAACGGCCCCAGGTTCAAATGTAGGAACTGCGATGACTTCGACTTCTGCGAAAACTGTTTCAAGACTCGCAAACACAACACCAGACATTCGTTTGGTAGAATCAACGAGCCTGGTGAGTCACACAGGTGTTACACACTCTGTGTGTGTGTGTGTGTGTTTGTGTTAACCTGCTCCTCCCTGTCCTCTCAGGTCAGTCTCCAGCCTTCTGTGGCCGCTCAGGGAAGCAGCTGAAGAAGCACCACAGCAGTCAGCGCGGGATGTTGATCGACGACTGGTCTCGAGCCGTGAAGAGTCTCAACGTGTCATCTTCTGTAAACCAGGTGTCGCGACTCATCGACTGCAGTGACCAGTGCTGGCAGTCGTCCGGCTCACAGGGAAAGGTGAAGCCAGATTAAACTCATCACTGTGATAAAATGTTAATATTAGTTTATTGACATGTAAATGACCTCATCTTCCTCCTTCTTCTTCTTCTTCTCCGCAGCACTGGATCCGTCTGGAGCTTTTCCCGGATGTCCTCGTTCACAGACTCAAGATGATTGTGGATCCTGCAGACAGCAGCTACATGCCCTCACTGGTGGTGGTGTCAGGTGAGTTAACAGTAAACTGTGTTGTCGTATGAGATGCTGTGCTGAGAATCCGACAGAGACAGATTTTAGCCTCTTAACAAAAGACTTGTGTAATAAAATCTCCGTCAGTTAAAGTCTCTGATATCTACGTCATGTCTTTAACTCAAGTTTGTAAACCACTCACTCTCCCACACCAAACCTCATAGAGAAAATCAGTGATTTTAGCTGGCGGGGACACAGGAGCTGCTACTCTGCTGCCTTGTGTGGTCACTTTGTGTCACTTAGGTCAATCTGAACAAAGGCTTTCAAACACTGAAGTGACAAAATAAGACATTTGAACTTAGTGATGGAGGCAGCAGTGGATCAACAACTCCTGTGTGCTGTGATGTTAAAATCACTGATTTTCTCTATGGACTTTGGTGTGGGAGAGTAAGTGGTTTACAAACTTCAGTTTTCTGTTGGAAAAGTCTTTCTGACACTGAGATAAAGACGTGAGACTGAGGCTGGTTCTCAGCAGCAGGGGGCACTCACAAAACAGTCTGCTTTTAGTTTTGCTCTGATGTCTTTTCTCCTCTTGTCTAAACAACACAGTGATGATGTTGTTGTTCATGTGCAGGTGGCAGCTCCCTGAACAACCTGATCGAGCTGAAGACGATAAACATCAACCCGACAGACACCACAGTGCTGCTGCTCACTGACTGCACCGAGGTCTGTCCGTCTGTCTGTGTCCGTCCTCCTTCACGTGAACGTATGATCTTTGTTTACTGGAACTTCTGGTGTTGTTTACATTCCACAGTATCACAGATACATCGAGATCGCCATCAAGCAGTGCCGCAGCTCCGGTATCGACTGTAAGATTCACGGACTCAGCATCGTGGGACGGATAAGAGCAGAAGACGACGATCTGGCCACGGTCCCTTTCCTGGCGTCCGACAATGAGGAAGAGGAGGATGAGAAAACAGCCACTGGCAGGTGAGGAATGTGTGCAGTGTTGAAACTTAATTTTTTTTTATCATTATCGGTTACAGTTCCATTCATACACTTTATTAAATTCATTTATGAATCTAAAACCTAGATTAGTTTGTGTGCTAGATGTGAGATGAATCTTGTGGTGTGAGATTTAATTGCCCTGTATCGCCGCCCTAAAGGCAAAAGGTTGAACTCTGCACAGAAATCAAGGAGTAATGATTGAAGTGATGAATGAATTTTCACGTTTTCTCTGTGTGTTTTTGTTTTTGTGTTTTAGTTTGGCTCGTAAAAAGTCTTCAGGTCTAGAGTCTGCAGCCACCATCAGGACCAAAGTCTTTGTGTGGGGACTCAATGATAAAGACCAGCTGGGAGGACTCAAAGGATCCAAGGTCCTCACTCTCTCTCTATCTATATCTATACACATATATATGATACAAAATGTTTCTGAGATAATCCTTTATTAGTCCCACAACAGGGACATTTACAATAATAAGTGAAATACTACAGTAGTCCAGTATTTGTTAGTCAGCACTGCACTCACTGGTGCTCTCACTAAGTCACCTGCTGCTGCCCCCTACTGTCAGCTGCAGAGTGTGAAGCCTGTCAAACAACCTGGGACCTCATGTATAAACCGTGGGTACGCACAAAAAGACGGCGTACGCTTGCTTTCTCGCACAGACGGCAAGTATAAAAATGTACTTGGCGTGGAAGTTTGCAGATCGCAGTGCAAACTCTCGAGCTGAATTTGTGAGAATTTGCTGAGAGCTCTGCAAATTCTTGTCAGGTGGAGACGCTGCAATATTAAGATCTGAAACTTATCGCAGTGTTCAGTCAGTCAGTCATCAGTCATCATCTACCGCTTTATCCTCTGCCAGAGGGTCGCGTGGGGTGCTGTGCCAATCTCAGCTACATTGGGCGATAGGCGGGGTACACCCTGGACAGTTCGCCAGTCCATCGCAGGGCCACACACACAGATAGAGACAAACAACCATTCACTCTCACACTCACTCCTATTGTCAATTTAGAGTGTCCAATTTACCTAATCCCCACATTGCATTGCACCACTACACCACCGTGTGTCCCTATCGCAGTGTTTCAAAATAATATTATTAATGTGTCTACAGCGACAAATGTGAATTAATCTGTGACAAACTGATACACCACGTACGTCTGAACATATGTGTATAACATCAAAGAGGACATTGGAGACGAAACTGATCTACTACTGTTTGTAGTGTGTGTGTGTGTGTGTGTTAGTGAGAGAGGAAGACTCACTTGCTTACTTTATTAATTTTTATTAATTAATTTTCCACAGATGTATATTTCTTTACGTAACACAGCGATGTAAATAGACACACAGCTGCTGACAAGAACACACGTCAGTCTATAATGTTTTAAACACTCGAAATAACTGCAAAAAAGTTATTCTGCCACTGCTGCGCCTTTCGTCGGAAGAGAAAGGCGATGCTGGTGTGTGCCCGTCAGCCGCTGGAGTAACCGGAACACCGGCATCTTCTTCCTCCCTCTTTCTCCCTCCCCAGCTTCCACAACACAATCAGTGACAGTAATGAATCGTTACATGGAATAACTCCGTGAGCTCTGTCTGCTTATTCTGTGTGTAATGTGTGTAGATGATGACGTGTGACACTTTGTTGATTGTTGAAATGATCTGTAAATTCAGCTCACACGAATAAGTCATGTCTAAGCATACATGTTACACCAGAAAAAAAACATGCACAGGATCAACTATCAATGCACCATGCTGCGCACTCTTTTATACATGAGGCCCCTGGTCCTGAAATGAGTGAAAGATTTTTGCCATGGTGTCTCTACACCACAGTGAAATGACTTAACATTACATTTGATCAGAAACAAAAACGTTAAGTCTTTTTATTTGGGTTTCTGTTCATCAGCCTTCATTTGGTTTGTCTAAAAACATAATGTTTCAAAACGTGTTACTAATGTTCTGGTAACATGTTGCAGACATGTTACCAGAACGATAGAATGATAAATTCTAAAATCATAAACAAATGTAACAGATATTATGATTATAAAAATACATGTTACTAACATGAGTGGAAAATGTAACATGTTAATCTTACCAATGTCACAGAAACATCTTTGTCATTACAGAAAAGTCTAATGAAATATTTTATGCAGCACCCCCTTATGGCACATCTGAAACAATACAGCACTTTCAAATCACCTCTGTTAAATATTATCGATTTTCCACATTCACTAATTATACGGATTAACAATCCAGATGATGTTAATTCACTACCATGTGTGATAAAATCATCCTTAATCTGGATCTTGCCCACATTTTATTGACCGTTTTATTTCCAGTAAAAGTCGTCTCAAAGTGTCTTATCATCAGAATGAAATTGTTGTTTTGTTGTCACAGATCAAAGTGCCGTCATTCTCTGAAACGCTCTCTGCTCTAAACGTGGTCCAAGTGGCCGGTGGATCCAAAAGCCTCTTTGCTGGTGAGTCTGAAGTTCATTTATTTCTTTATTAGTTATTATTTATGAGGATCCTGATGAGCTGAACCCTAAAGCGTGGCTCATCTTCCTGGGCTAATGCTGAACTTTTCCCTTTAAAATTGCACCGTCCATCTTACAGATGATCATATCCATGTCGTCAAAAGCCAACATGTGTGAAATATTATTATTTAAGATGAAATATTGTCTTTGACACGCATCTTATTCTACAGACTGAAGAGAACACATTTGTTCCTCACAGATCTGCACAAATATCACACAATAATCATTTTAAGTATGTTGGTCAAATGAAAATGAGAGTCATTTTGATAATATTGTGAAATGTTTGGTCAGAGACGGGAAATAATCCATATTAAAAGTTCAGGATTTTATGAATCGATATCAGATCTTCCAAAGAGAAATCTAAATAAATGGTAGAACAGAGCCCCCATTATATAATTCTGTGTTTCTGTGGTTGTTTCTCAGTGACGGTGGAAGGGAAGATTTACGCCTGTGGTGAAGCCACTAACGGCAGGTTAGGTCTGGGTCTGTCCAGTGGAACCATCCCCATCCCCCGTCAGATCACTGCGCTCAGTAACTATGTGGTGAAGAAGGTGGCGGTGCACTCGGGAGGACGTCACGCCATGGCACTGACCGTGGACGGGAAGGTCTTCTCCTGGGGAGAAGGAGACGACGGCAAACTGGGTCACTTCAGCAGAATGTAGGTTTGACTTTACTCTCTACGTGGCCGCTTTAATATACATCATAGACATAGACCCATTAATCTAATATTTGTCATTTTTAATCAACAACATTGGCTTATTATTATGTATCAATTGACCAATTTTACATTTTTGTTCTCAGGAACTTTATAAATGTTGCTTAGACACAAAAACTTTATTTTTTTTTGATGACCTGTTTCACATGAATAATATATATATATATATATAGAAAATTTAATTTATGGGTCAAAATATCAATCATTCATCATCAGCTGCAGTGATTTCCAAAGGTTTGATACTTTTACACGTAAGACATCATAGAGGCTGTAAATGAAAGGTGAATGTTTTGTTGTCTCTCTTGTTTGCAGGAACTGTGACAAACCGCGGTTGATCGAGGCGTTGAAGACCAAGCGTATCCGTGACATCGCGTGCGGCAGCTCTCACAGTGCCGCCATCACGTCCAGTGGAGAACTGTACTGCTGGGGTTTAGGAGAATATGGACGCCTCGGACACGGAGACAACACCACGCAGCTCAGGCCTAAACTGGTGAGTCTCGCTGTCATCAGCTGCTCTACAGACAAACCAGAGAGTTTTATTCATTTTACTGTGGTGTGTGTGTGTGTCCTCGTCCAGGTCAAAGTTCTTCTGGGTCATCGTGTGATCCAGGTGGCCTGTGGCAGCAGAGACGCTCAGACTCTGGCTCTCACTGATGAAGGTAATTATGTCTCTGCACTGATGAAACCAGGATATCTCACTCTTTTACAGTTATACTGTCATCGATTAAACATTTCATTAATGTCTTAACTAACCAGTTATGAATGTTATTTAGTTATTAATTCATATATTATCTCTATATAATGTTAATGTAAGTAATATTATGTATATTATATATTAATTAATAAAGGTTTCTTTGTCTCTAAAGTCTCTTTCCCACTTTACAATAAAGCTTACGAGGTGCATTAATAAATGTTAACAATGTTAACATTTTAAATGAAGGAAAATGACGGAATAAGTTTCTCTCCCAGGTCTCTTGTTGTGATGATTATGTAACATATTACTATGTGTACGTTGTCATTGATCTCAGGCCTGGTGTTCTCCTGGGGCGATGGAGACTTCGGTAAACTGGGCCGTGGAGGCAGTGAAGGCTGTAACATCCCTCAGAACATCGAGCGTCTCAACGGTCAGGCCGTCTGTCAGATCGAGTGTGGAGCACAGTTCTCTCTGGCTCTCACCAAATCAGGAGTGGTGTGGACCTGGTGAGATGCTGTTAAAGACATGAGTATCTATTCTTCTATCATCTATTTTTTTGTAATCCACTGTCTCACTGTTTGTTTGACCACACAGGGGAAAAGGAGATTATTTCCGACTGGGTCACGGCACCGATGTCCACGTACGGAAGCCTCAGATGGTGGAAGGACTGCGAGGGAAGAAGATCGTCCATGTGGCTGTTGGAGCTTTACACTGTCTGGCTGTGACAGAGACTGGACAGGTTTGTAATAACTTCAACTAATAACACTGGTCTGCTCCTGTTGTGTGTTTGTTCTCCTGTAGGGGGAGCCCTGTATCTGATCTTTGCTGGGAAACACCTTCTTTCTTCATGTGGCTGGATAAATGTGTTTTAACTGAAGTTATATAGGAAAACCATCTCTGCCAGCAGGGACACAAAAGCCTAAGATGTCTTCTAACATGTTCATGTCTTTATCTCACTGTGAGACAGACTTTTCCAACAGGAAACTGAAGTTTGTAAACCACTCATTCTCCCACACCAAAGTCCATCGAGAAAATCAGTGATTCTAGCTCACAGGGACACAGGAGCTGCTGGTCCTCTGCTGCCTCGTGTGGTCACTTTGTGTCACTGAGGTCAATCTGAACAAAGGATTTCAAACACTGACGTTACAAAATAAGACATTTGAACTGTGTGTGTGTGTGTGTGTGTGTGTGTGTGATGTTAAAATCACTGATTTTCTTTATGGACTTTAGTGTGGGAGAGTGAGTGGTTAATGAACTTCAGTTTACAGAAGGAAAAGTGGGTCTAACAGTGAGATAAAGATGGGAACATGTTCTTAAACTATGGTAGACTTTTTGAAAACAAAAAACTAACATTGTCGTGTGTGTGTCAGGTTTATGCATGGGGAGACAACGACCACGGTCAGCAGGGAAACGGCACCACCACAGTCAACAGGAAGCCCACGCTGGTCCAGGGTCTGGAGGGACAGAAGATCACTCGCGTGGCCTGTGGCTCCTCCCACAGTGTGGCCTGGACCACGGTGGATGTGACCACGCCCTCTGTTCACGAGCCAGTTCTCTTCCAGACTGCCAGAGACTCGCTCGGTGCCTCCTACTTAGGTAATCTTCCGTCTCCTTTACACAGTGTTCACACACCAGTGTGCTCATTTAAACTGTGATGAAGATGATGATGATGAAGAAGAAGAAGCTCAGACAAACTCCCATGTTTTATTTTTTACAGATGATGCAGATACCAATGATTCAAATAACTTTTCTTCTACTTCGTCACAGTTTGAACAAGTTAAAAAAAATGAGTTTAGGTTTCTAATTAAATGTCTGAATGTTAAGAAACAAGTTGAAATTTTGTGTAAAATGAGGCATTAAAAGTGAGAAATATATCTACAATCTCAATACATGCATTAGGGCTGTTGTGATAATTCGCACAAATGAACAACACAATCGTAGAGGAAGACTAGACGCAGCACACTGATGGCTTAATGAGTGCTCTGTCCCTTTTACATTAAGTGTTCTGGAAAAGCAGTAACTGAAATATCTGAATGTTTCAAAGTTTGCATGAAGTTTCTACGTTTACATGTGTGGAAATCATTAGCGGACAAAATGGCAGAATAATGAGGAAGTAGTTTAGAGAAAATGGCAGCCACAGAACCTCATGGGCCTGGACCAGGTGTTTGTTTTCACGTTGGTGTTGATGTGTCTCCTCACAGGTGTTCAGTCAGACAGTGACTCGTCAGCCGTCAGCAATAAGATGAGTGGACAAAACAACGTGAAGTCCAATCGACCGTCGCTCGCTAAGATTCTGCTCAGTCTGGACGGAAACTTGGCCAAACAACAGGCTCTGACTCATGTTCTGTCCGCTCTGCAGATCATGTATGCCAGGTACTGACGACAGACAGTCTCTGGGATTTTCAATACAATAATGATTATGTTTTGAGTAGTTATTCTTATTAAAAATACACATGTTTAGTTTATCTAGTGATGACCTAAATGATTACCTATTCTATAAACCAAACAGTGGAGTCACCCCTGTTCTGTGTGACCTTACTTTCTGCTTGAAATCAAACTGTAGTATTTATATACCATCTATGATTGAAGTACTTAAAAAGATCAGAATAATGTTTAAATTTCTTCTTCTTATGTGCAAACACAAAGTTTCACCACATGTTTCCTTTATGCTTCAATCCTCTGGTTTTAGCTCCTCCCACTACATTTACGAGTCTCTTGATATACACCCATCAGTGTTTTTACTGCATTTTCTCAATGTTGACAGAAGGTGTCACTGTTGTTGTTGTTGTGTGCCTTCACAGAGACGCAGTGGTCGGCGCTCTGATGCCGGCCAGCATGATTCTACCTGCCGAGTGTCCGTCCAGCTCACCTGTCCCGCCATCAGACTCCTCCTCCTCATCCTGTGTCAGCGATGAAGAAGGACCGCCTCTTCCTTCTGAAGCAGAGGAACGACTCAGCCCCAACCCGTGGACCCCGGACAAGAAGAACGAGGTGAACAACAACACTACACTATATACACACCACAACAAACGCAACCCGCGGGCCCTGGACAAGAAGAAGTGTGTTCAATTTTGGAACAGAAAAGTGATGAATGACAGTAATAATGTGTGTCAGTGGAATTTGATCTTCATTAAAATTCCATAAACACCTGCAGTGTTTAGTCACATGTAGGGACGGGCATTTGATTACATTTTCTTAATTGATCGTCGGGAGAATTAACGATCGTATTATTTATTTATTTGTTTAATTATTTCAACTGTGACCCGCCCGCAATTCATCCAAGTACTTTTTTTTTTCCACACGATCCACCCACCCCATGGATTATCTGCGGTGTCCACGGGTTCAACCGTGCATCTCTAGTAGGCAGACTTGGTGTGGGTGTCAATTGTTAAAAAAACATTGGTTTGGGTGGATTATTGATATTTAGCACCGGGTGAGGATGCCATTACAGCTCATCCGCGCATCTCTACTCTGGGGTCAGACGCGACCACGGCCTGGTGACTGTCAGTCAAGCCGCCAAGTACACCCGCGCTGAGGGGACTGACGTTGCCGTGATGCGCAGGTACCTGTGCAGAAGTCATGTCATAGCAGAGACCTGGGACTGGGAGGCTGCAACGTGCGCTTCCCTTGTCCGTGTCAGACTACGCAACAGAACCTGCATTAGTTTTATCGATAAAAAATGTACGTCATCGACGAAATTCTTACTGATCAATTAATCGATCGACATTTAATTATGCCCATCCCTAGTCACATGTTGTAATGACCTGATTCCTCCAGTGTTTCAGACTGTGATGGTGATGGTGATGATGATTATGTGTGTGTGAACAGGGTCCTTCATCAGAAGATGCCGTCACTCCGTCATCGGCTGTGACTCCGTCTGCCTCCGGTGCCTCGTCGCGTCCTTTCATCCCCGTCACTGATGATCCGGGAGCAGCCAGCATCATCGCTGAGACCATGACCAAGACTAAAGAGGTCAGGTTTATTGCGATGATGAGAAATTCTCTTCCCCCCACCGTCATGATCACATGTATGTAACAGTGCCACCTTGTGGTGGTTTTGTGTCATCGTCAGGACTCAGAGAGTCAGAGTAAAGTGGTCGGTCCAGAGCCTCAGTATCTGGACGAGTTCACCAGCCTCCTGGTCCCTGACGACACCCGCGTGATGGTGGACGTGCTGAAACTGGCCGTGTCCTGTCGCTCCGGAGACAAAGGCAAAGAGGTTCTGTCTGCGGTTCTGTCCGGGATGGGAACAGCGTATCCCCAGGTGACGTTCTGTGTTCTGTGTATCGTCCACGTAGCTGCAGAGAAACCGTAAGTCCAGCCGTTAACGTGGGACACGTCTGTGTCTTTGTCCAGGTGGCGGACATGCTGCTGGAGCTGTGCGTCACTGAGCTGGAGGACGTCGCCACGGACTCGCAGAGCGGCCGACTGTCGTCACAGCCGGTCGTCGTAGAGAGCAGTCACCCGTACACTGATGATACGTCCACCAGTGGCACCGTCAAGATCCCAGGTACACACACGCACATACGCAGACGCTCGCACATACCATAATAACACACACTACAATACTGCCATTAAAATACAGTTAAGATAACAACTATACCACAGTGGACCGAAGTGCTGTACAGCAATAATGAATAATAATCTAGAATAACAGTAAATAAAGACAGAATAAATGAAAGTTAAAAGTTTATCTGATTATTACATGTTTTATTGAACTCCTTTTTAATTCCATTTTACTGTCTTACAGGAGCTGAAGGTCTCAGGATTGAGTTTGACCGACAGTGTTCCACAGAGAGACGTCACGACCCTCTGACCATCATGGATGGAGCCAACAGGATTGTCTCTGTGAGATCAGGTGATGAGAGGAGGATGTGACCAGTTCAAACTGAAAGAAAGAAAAAAAAAAACGAGTTTTACATAGTGTTTCTGTGTATGTGTGTGTGTTTCAGGTCGGGAATGGTCCGACTGGTCCAGTGAACTGAGAATCCCTGGAGATGAACTGAAGTGGAAATTCACCAGTGATGGTTCAGTGAACGGATGGGGCTGGCGCTTTACCGTGTATCCCATCATGCCTGCTGCTGGTGAGCCGCCACACACACACACACACACACACACACGCACACACACGCACACACACACGCACACACACGCACACACACACACACACACACACACACGCACACACACACACACACACGCACACACACACACACACACACACACACACACGCTCTCACGCACACACAAACAACAACAGTGACAGTGATTCTGAAAAGTGTTCACCCTCAGCTGGGTCACAATACAATACTTAAGTTCTGATGTGATATAGAGAGTGATTTAAGTTTTGTGACTGGATATAAACATTTCCCTTACGTTTCAACCTGTGTCTGTTGTTGTTTTTTAGTCCTTTAGGATGTTTCAAACCCATCATTAACTGTTTTTTCTCCCAACTGTCACTCAGTTCTTATCGATCTTAAATGATCAGACAATAATTGTGATATTGGTATCGACTGATTCTAAAATGTTTTATTAGGGATGGGCACGAGTATTAAATTATTTGGTTTGTTTTAAATAGAGCTGTCAAGCGATTAAAAAAATCTAATTAATCTAATTAATCTCTTTTTTAATCTCACCTAAAAATAGCTGAGAAAAGCCCTTAACTTGATGTATTTTCATTCATTTCATTTCATTCTGACCCCAAACTGTGCGCGCACATTTCTGTGACGTAGCTCTCAAAAGGGTCTATAAAGTAGCCTGTCGGTCACAGGCTTGTTCATAGGCGGGGTGTTCTCCTCCAGATAAGTTTGGCAAAGAGCTTTGCTATGGCTCGCTAAATGTTAACATCTTCGCTGCTAACATTAGCTGTGGCTGCACTCCCAACTGGGTGCTTTGCATTTACATGGGAGGCTAAACTTGAGCTGCTTCGGTGGTCAGCTAACTCCTTCTTACACAGAAGGCTTATCACTCTACCTTTATTGATGGTGCCGTCGGAGCGTTTTTGAAATCACATACAGGGTTAGTTTTAATCACGTTATGTTATTTAACGCGATTAAATAACATAACACGCTAAATATGATTGTAATTAATTAATCGCAATTAATGAGATAATTTGACACCCCTGGTTATAAAATGACAATCAGTTACTGTGACTATTTGTGATAAACAGGTATAAAATGAATGTTTTATCAATGATACATGATGCATTTATAAAAACAAATGTATTCTACTCCAGTGACGACCATACAGCCATTTTGATGCATCTAGTACAACAAGGTGGCAGCAGCAGTTAATTTAACTTACTCTCATGTGCTGGAGTTTAGAATATTCAAATAGCATTTTTGCTCGAAATACTAATCCCTAAGAACTTGTGTGATCTATCGTAGAAAAGTCCTTGTACATGCTGTGTTCATAGAGTCTGAATCATATCTTTTGGCTTTCCTCAGGTCCCAAAGACTTACTGTCTGACCGCTGCATCTTGTCCTGTCCCTCCATGGACTTGGTCACATGTCTCCTGGACTTCAGGCTGAACTTTGCCTCCAACAGGAGCATCGTTCCTCGTCTGGCTGCTTCCCTCGCCGCCTGCGCTCAGCTCAGTGCACTAGGTACCGTTATCCTGAACAAAGTCAGAGTTCACTGGAGCTTTAACACCAAACTGTAGCTGATGTAAATCAAACCTGTGACCATTCTCTGCTGTGTGTAGCTGCTGGACACAGGATGTGGGCTCTGCAGAGGCTAAGAAAGCTCCTGACCACTGAGTATGGGCAGTCCATCAACATCAACAGGCTGCTGGGAGACAGTGACGGAGAGGCTCGCTCTATGGTGAGGTCACTGAAGACATCATAGTTTCTTCTCCACAGTCAGTAAATGTCCCATAAAGTGATGATTGTGTTTGTTTTGTTGTTGTCAGACGTTCACAGGAAGTGCTCTGGCTGCTCTGGTCAAAGGTTTGCCTGAAGCTCTGCAGAGACAGTATGAGTATGAGGATCCCATCGTCAGAGGAGGAAAACAGCTGCTTCACAGTCCTTTCTTTAAGGTAACTTTACACTTCAGTCCTCGTTACACACATTTTCAAAGTGAGTTCAGCGAGTTTAAAGCCAATTTTCACAAGAACAACCTATAATCCCGACATTAACTTCTCGTATCATCTCGTCCAGGTCTTGGTTGCTCTTGCGTGTGACCTTGAGCTGGACACGTTGCCATGCTGCGCTGAGACTCATAAGTGGGCGTGGTTCCGTCGATACTGCACTGCGTCACGAGTGGCCGTGGCTCTGGACAAGAGAACCGCATTGCCCCGTCCCTTCCTGGATGAGGTGAGTTCACCCGGCTAATGTCGCGTCCCTCGAGACGCTTTGATCGGAAAACCGACCGCGTTAATCCGTTTTCCCGCTGAAGGTCACAAAGAAAATCCGCGAGCTCATGGCCGACCACGAGAGCATGAACGGCCTCCACGAGAGTCACGAGCTGTTCAAGCGCGAACACGACGAGCAGCTGGTGCAGTGGATGAACCGGCGGCCGGACGACTGGACGCTGTCTGCGGGCGGCAGCGGCACCATCTACGGATGGGGTCACAACCACAGAGGTCAGCTGGGCGGCATCGAGGGGGCAAAGGTCAAAGGGCCCACGCCCACTGAAGCACTGGCAACACTGAGGCCGGTGCAGCTGATTGGAGGAGAGCAGACGCTGTTTGCTGTCACAGCTGATGGAAAGGTCGGTACACGTGTCAAGGATCAGTCAGTGGTTCTGGTTCTGGACCTCAGTCTCATGTGTTTCCTCTGGTTCTTTTTAAGTTGTATGCCACAGGATACGGAGCAGGAGGGAGGCTGGGCATCGGTGGCACAGAGTCTGTGTCCACGCCCACTTTACTGGAGTCCATCCAGCACGTGTTCATCAGGAAGGTGGCGGTGAACTCAGGAGGGAAGCACTGCCTGGCTCTGTCGTCAGAGGGAGAGGTTTACTCTTGGGGAGAAGCGGAGGACGGAAAACTTGGCCATGGAAACAGAAGGTCCAGACATAAAACACTATCATCATCACTGCACACTGACGTTTTCACACCTGTGTGGACATTTGTCCAAAACTCTCCTCAGTAGATCAGAGCAGAGGTTCTTTTCTGTCTTTTTGTGAGAAATAAAAATTGTTTGAATGTGGAAATATGTAGAATACGACTGTCGTAGACGGACTTGAGATTACGTGAGGAAGTGTGTTTTTATCGAACTGTGTCGTCTTTGTCTTCAGCCCCTGTGATCGTCCTCGTGTCATCGAGTCTCTGCGGGGGGTGGAGGTGGTGGACATCGCAGCAGGAGGCGCTCACAGTGCCTGCATCACTGCCAGTGGAGAGCTCTTCACCTGGGGCAAAGGTCGTTACGGACGCCTGGGCCACGGAGACAGTGAAGATCAGCTGAAACCAAAACTGGTCAGTGCAAACACTCTCACACAATCATGACTCGCGCTCTCTGACTCACCCTGACCTGAGCTGATGTGTGTGTCTGTGTACGTGTGTCCAGGTGGACGCTCTGCAGGGTCACCGGGTCATCGACGTAGCCTGTGGCAGTGGAGACGCTCAGACTCTTTGTCTCAGTGATGATGACATGGTTTGGTCGTGGGGAGACGGGGATTACGGTAAACTGGGTCGAGGAGGCAGCGACGGCTGTAAAATCCCCATGAAGGTAAATGTCACAGTGGTTCAGTTACTGGTGTTTACTGGAGGTCAGTGAATGCTTTACAGACGAGAATGATCCGTGAAAACATCAGCTTTTCTGTTTCTTATGAGATGAACTCGTACCTGCAGATGAATTAAAGGGAAAGTTTAAGTCTACAATATCTTAAGAACATGTTGATTTTAACATTGCAGCACACAGGAGAGACTGCTGCCTCCATCACTAAGTCTTATTTTGTCACTTCAGTGTTTGAAAGCCTTTGTTCAGATTGACCTCAGTGACACAAAGTGACCACACGAGGCAGCAGAGGACCAGCAGTTTCTGTGTCCCCGCCAGCTAAAATCACTGACTTTCTCTGTAGACTTTGGTGTGGGAGAGTGAGTAGTTTTCAAACTCCACGGACATAAATGAAGCAGGTGTCTGTTACGTTGTGTCAGACTTCTCTGGAGGTCATGGTGATGATTCATATATTACATATGGAGCTGAAACAATTAATCGATTACTCAATTCGACACTAAAATCGGTTTTCTGATATTTTATGGACCAAACGAGAACAGGAAAATAATCGACAGATTAATCGATTATGAAAATAATCGTTAGTTGCAGCTCTAATTACATATACATTTGTTTTCAGATCGACTCTCTCACTGGACTGGGCGTGGTCAAAGTGGAGTGTGGCTCCCAGTTTTCTGTGGCTCTCACTAAATCTGGAGCAGTTTACACCTGGTACGTTCACTTTCACCCCACACTGAGACATCACTGGTAATTATTTTTAAATAATGAAACTAAATCCGTGTGAGGTGGTTAAACATCAGTGGTGTTTGTTTCTACAGGGGAAAAGGAGACTATCATCGACTGGGCCACGGTTCTGACGACCATGTTCGACGGCCCAGACAAGTCCAAGGACTACAAGGGAAGAAGGTCATTGCCATAGCTACAGGGTCACTGCACTGTGTTTGCTGCACTGAGGATGGTAGGATTTTTATTAAAGTGATAGTTTTTACTGACTGAGCTGTGAGCGCCTCCAAGACTGATTTTAGCCACTTAGCAAAATAATATATTTTAGGTAAGAATGTAGCTGACGTCATGATCACGTCTTTATCTCACTGTTAGACTTTTCCAACAGGAAACTGAAGTTTGTAAACCACTCACTCTCCCACACCAAAGTCCATAGAGAACATAGCTGCTGGTCTACTGCTGCCTCGTGTGGTCACTTTGTGTCCCTGAGTGAAGTCTAAATTAAATATTTCAAAGGCCGAATTAACAAAATAAGACATTTGAACTTAGTGATGGAGGCAGCAGTGGATCAACAACTCCTGTGTGCTGTGCTGTTAAAATCACTGATTTTCTCAGTGGACTTTGGTGTGGGAGTTTACACAAGAAAAAGTCAATCAGATTTTTATCAAGAACATTTTTTGTTTAGTAGCTAAAGTCTGTAGTGGCAGCCATGTTTTCACTGACTGTGTGTCTCCAGTCAGTACGACATTTAAAAAGCCCCTGAACTTTCCCTTTAATCACCTCAGTTGCTGTTGTTTTGTTTGGCACAGGTGAAGTTTACACGTGGGGCGACAACGACGAGGGCCAACTGGGAGACGGGACCACTAATGCCATCCAGAGGCCACGGCTGGTCGCTGCACTGCAGGGCAAAAAAATCAACCGCGTGGCGTGTGGTTCTGCTCACACCCTCTCCTGGTCCACAAGTAAACCCACCAACGCTGGGAAGCTGCCTGCTCAGGTACACACTCTTCATCACTCTGACTCTGCACAGCTGCCAGTAGGGGGCAGTACAGATTTACAGCTTTGCCTCCTGTGTATGTTTGTGTGTGTGTTTCAGGTTCCCATGGAGTACAACCACCTGCAGGAGATTCCCATCATGGCTCTGAGGAACCGGCTGCTGCTCCTGCACCACATCTCTGAGCTCTTCTGTCCATGTATCCCCATGTTTGACCTGGAGGGTCGACTCGGTCAGACGGGACACGGACCTTCAGTGGGCTTTGACACACTCAGAGGAATCCTCATCTCCCAGGGCAAAGTGAGGGCACACAGAGAAAGAGAGCAGTGATGAAGGATTGAGTTTGATCAATGGTCACTGAAACATCACTGATCTGTGGATGTTTTTGTCTGTGAACAGGAAGCAGCTTTCAGGAAGGTGGTTCAAGCCACGATGGTGAGGGACAGACAGCATGGACCTGTGGTGGAGCTCAACAGAATACAGGTCCTTAATCATTTATCCTCCATCATCATCATCATCATCACCATCACATTCCTCACATTTTCACTTCAGAACAACTGCTCCGATTTACACGTCATCTCTTTTTTCCTGTGTGTGTGTGTGTGTTTTAGTCTTTACACACATTCTTGGATCTGGACTTTTCATGTCCAGGATGACATGAAGCTCAATGCTCTCTGTCTAAACAAACATAATAAAGTGTTCGTTCAGGTTTTTGAATTGTGGTTGTATGAGGTGGTGAGACCCCTGCTGCTAAAAACCAGCAGAAGACGCAGTAAAAACACGACTGCCTTAAGAACATGTTCACGTCTTTATCGCACTGTTAGACAGACTTTGAAACTTAAGTTTGTAAACCACTCACTCTCCCACACCAAAGTCCATAAAGAAAATCAGTGATTTTAGCTCACAGGGACACGGGAGCTGCTGGTCCTCTGCTGCCTCGTGTGGTCACTTTGTGTCACTGAGGTTAATCTGAACAAAGGCTTTCAATCTCTAAAGTGACAAAATAAGACATTTGAATTTAGGAGTTGTTGATCCACTGCTGCCTCCATCACTGTGTGCTGTGATGTTAAAATCACTGATTTTCTCTCTGGACTTTGGTGTGGGAGAGTGAGTGCTTTACAAACTTCAGTTTCCTGTTGGAAAAGTTTAAAGATTTAATCAGGTGAGTCTTTGCACTCAGCTCAAAGAACCACAGCTCAAAGAAACCTGAACTTTGGCTGTTCGTTCAGAAACAGATCATAACCTTCCCTCTTCTTCTGCTCTCCTTGGTGCTGCAGGTGAAACGTTCCCGCAGTAAAGGAGGTCTCGCAGGTCCAGATGGAACCAAATCTGTGTTTGGTCAGATGTGTGCCAAAATGAGCTCGTTCAGCACAGACAGTCTGCTGCTGCCTCATCGTGTGTGGAAGGTCAAGTTTGTGGGTAAATATCTCCGCGATTATCTGTAACACTGCAACTCCTGAGCTATTTATGTTTAACGTTTAAGACAACAGCAACATGGATGCCAGAAGACTTAGTTAAGACAGAACGTTATTATGTAAACATGTGAACAGCAGCCTCTGAGGTTAATAAAAACTCTCATTTTCCTAATAAGTGATTAAGAGATAATTTTTTGCATCAGTTAAAAGGTTTTATTAATATCTGGATGAATCAATTTGTTGTTTGGTCCATTGAACAAGTCCGTAAATGAGATCAAAGTAAAAATGATCCACAAACGAAGGCCTTGAGTGTTTCCTCATCTGTGTTTTTGTATTTCTTTGTTCCTCAGGTGAGTCTGTGGACGACTGTGGCGGCGGGTACAGCGAGTCCATCGCAGAAATGTGCGAGGAGCTTCAGAACGCTCTGACTCCGCTGCTCATCGTCACGCCCAACGGCCGCGACGAGTCAGGCGCCAACAGAGACTGTTTCCTGCTCAACCCGGCCGCCAAGTCTCCTCTGCACATGTGCATGTTCCGCTTCCTAGGTATAATCCCGTTAATCTGCCTGTTTTATGGCCTGTTTAATCTGAGATAAAGAGAACCTGGGAACGTATGCAGCAAACTCTTCCTGTAGGTTTTCACAGATAAATGTTTGTCTCTGTTATTTTGCTGCAAACGTTCACAGACGACGGGGCTGTCGTTGGTTTGTGTTGTGATGTGCGCTTAACGTTCTCTGCTCCGTTGCGTCTGCAGGAGTTTTACTGGGAATCGCCATCCGTACAGGAAGTCCTCTGAGTCTGAACCTGGCAGAGCCGGTGTGGAAACAACTCGCCGGAATGAACCTGACCATCGCTGACCTCAGTGAGGTACGTCCACACATGAGCTAATGTCGCTAATGCTACATACATTGTCACTTACTTCACCCAAACAATTATTGTATTATTACAAAAAACGTCATAATGTTGACTGCAATTTACTACAATTTAAAAAAAGAAAACTCTTCTTCATCTTGGAAATGTATTCAAAAAATTCCAAATTCCATATTTTACTTTAAAAAAAAAAAAAAATGTTGTAATTCTGCCATTGTTCTGTTATACATTACATTACATGTCATTATACAAAAAACGTGTAACATTATGAAAGAGTTACAAAATGTTCAAATATATTGTTATAAAAAATACAAACAATTCTTTATGAAATGTCATAATTCTAGAACAAAAAGTTACAAAACGCCAAAATTTCTCCCTGAAATAAGATAAATGTACTTTTTTTTCCAACTTTATTTATCATTTTTCCATATCAAAAGTATTTATACAAGCATTTATTAGATAAATGTACTTTTGACTTTATAGTGTAACACTACATAAATATTGTAGTGTTTCAAAATGTTGTCATTTATAAGGTTTTTTACTAAAATCCCTTTTAATAATTTTTCCTAACATAATGAAACTTTGTTTTGAAACGTATCAAATGTTCATAACCTTACAATAAGTTACAAAATCTGAAAAAAACAACAACACAAAAGTGTAAGAACAATATGAAAACAAAAACACAAATTTGTCTTGCTACAAAAATATGGCCCACTTTATAAGAGGGGTTATAAAATGTTTGAATGTTATAAAAGAAACATTCCTGGTGTTACTCAGTGAAAGTAAAGGGAAAGTCCACTCTTTATGTCACCTGTTATATAACAGGTCAAACCTCCTGAGCTGCTTCACAACCTCTCTGCACATTCTTCTACAGATTAAAATCCTAATCTGTCTGCGCTCCAAGTGGCACCAAATTCTAAAACAGTCTAGCTGCAGACCTGCACTGTCAGGACCCTTTGTTGCAGACCTGCACTGTGAGGTCTCCTGCACTGTCAGGACCGGAAGTTGATTTGAAGCCTTTCAAAATAAAAGCGACCATACCGGAAGCACGTATTTTTCGTTCCCAATGTTTCTTGAATCTTTATTTTATGTTTACAATGTAAATATGTTTATGTGTATCCATGTGTTTAATGAAAGAGATTTTAAAAAAACTGTATATCTTTCCAGTTCAACTGTATAAGGTGAAAAAACTCAGGAAAATGTCAAGATAAAAAACTAACAAAATATTATATATAAAAAAAAGAAAATACAAAACGTGATGACCACTTCTAGGGTTATTCTACAGATAATCAGTGCAAACTAGATGTACAGCTATTGTTATGATCCCCTATAAACATTATTAGCCTACTCAAAACATGCATTCTTTTATTTATTATTATTTTATGAAAGCTGTTTTTGTCAAACAGCTTTCCCATTTCCTGCCCAGGCCCTCAGTGCTGTTCATGTTCAAAATCTGAGGCATCTCCACTCTGGCTGCAAACAAGTGTTGATGTCGTAATAAGTAAAACAAAATTATATAAAAATGATATGATATAACTCAGTTTTCTTGGTCTTTGAGTAGGAAAATGGCACATTTAAGTGAGCACTATCATACAATAACGCTAAAAACTACCCAAAAGTCCAAAACCCGATTCTTTCAAATTAATATAACTTTACAGGACAATATATAGTGTGCAACATAACGTTCTAGTGAATAAAGACTGTTTCTGTTTCTTCGTATGACGCAAAGTTGTTGTCACTTGACTGTTACTCACCTCGTCGTCTTCACACTTCACATGGGGAACGAAAAATACGTGCTTCAAGTATGCTCGCTTTTATTTTGAATATATGCTTCCGGTATGGTCGCTTTTATTTTGAAAGGCTTCGAATCAACTTCCGGTCCTGACAGTGCAGGAGACCTCACAGTGCAAGTCTGCAGCTAGACCCCTCTCCCAAATTCTACATTATGAAACATTACTGCAGTATTACACTGTATTCACACTGTACCTGTGTGTACAAAGATGCTCACTCCAGGCTCAGGTCACCACCATGTTCACTACTTCATCTCACTCACTCACTCTCCCCCACCAAAGTCCTTAGAGAAAATGAGTGATTTTAACATCACAGCACACAGTGATGGAGGCAGCAGTGGATCAACAACTCCTAAGTTCAAATGTCTTATTTTGTCAATTTGGCTTTTGAAATATTTCGCTTAGACTTAACTCAGTGACACAAAGTGACCACACGAGGAAGCAGAGGACCAGCAGCTAAAATCACTGATTTTCTCTATGGACTTTGGTGTGGGAGAGTGAGTGGTTTACAAACTTAAGTTTCCTGTTGGAAAAGTCTGTCTAACAGTGAGATAAAGACGTGAACATGTGACATAGATTTTAAAATGTGTATAAAAAAGTATAAAATGTGTACTAGCAACCATGTTTTCACTGAACGTCCCTGACGATCACAGTCATTTATACCTACCTGTAGCTGTAAATGCGGTTGAATCTACTTTATAAGTGGATTAATACGAAAAATTTGAAAGAGCTTCTCTGAAAGAGCAGTATTCCAGTGTTATTTAGATGCAAATATAAACCTGCAGTTGTTTCCTGAAGAGGAGCTTTGAGCCACAACCTTTAAAGGAGCTGATGACGCGAGTCCACCCATGTCTCTGTGAGCACGCTGTGATCATGAGCTCCTGCAACATCTGTCAGAGGAGACTCGGGCTGAAAGAAAAGACTCACTCCTTCACAAAGATCTTCTTGTTTGGTGGTTTTAGCCTCCAGTTGTTAAAGAGGTTAAATGGGAAGTGAATCCCCCACAAGACTCTCGAAGGAGGGCAGGAACTCACGGGAACACTTGTGTTGTGGGCCTGAATGTCCACACACACACACACACTTATTATTATTATTGTTGTTGTTATTATTATGAATATTATAATAATAATAATAATAATTTAAAGCTGCACATAGTGTTGACCTCCTGTTATCTTCAGAGTAGATGATAGATGAAGGTGAATAACAGTTCTTTAACATTAAATGACACTGAAAAGTACTTTAAATGGACATTAACACACATTTGTGCTTTTCAGCAGGAATGTAGTTCTTTCAATCGTCTCTTTTTTTTTCCCCCATTAGAAAATGTTGAGTATGATCAGGGATCAGCCACTAAATTGAATATTGAGGTTAAAGCATTGTGTGTTTTCAAACGTCTTCAGTCGCTTTAAAGTGACAATAATGTGGACGTCGTCTTTAATCCGCAGTTCGTTATGAAGACAAACGTGTGCGAGACATTTTTTCACCGTTAAGAATTACTGCTTCAACATATGCAAGTCGTTATTTTATAGACATTTACGCCCTGAACTTGGCTGTCTCCTTGACAACAGCAGTGTTTTTATTTGTATTTTTCAAACCAAACATTAAGTTTAAGTTAACTGTCAATTCTATTTGAATCAGTTCATATTTTTACAAGTTTAAAGTGATGCCCAGGAAGACGAGCCATGTTTTAATAAACAAACAACAGTAAATATGACAGTGATGTGATTTCTCCTCTTCAGGTGGATAAGGACTTTATTCCTGGTCTCATGTACATCAGAGACAACGAGGCCACGGCAGAAGAGTTTGAGGCCATGACGCTGCCGTTCACCGTCCCCAACGCCAGCGGTCAGGACATCCAGCTCAGCTCCAAGTACTCACACATCACACTGGAGAACCGAGCCGAGTACGTCAGGCTCGCCATCAACTACAGGTAAACTACAGGTGTTTTAAATGTGGGTCCAAAACATGATAAAACACTACATTTACAGCATAAACAAGCATAAACAAGAACCTGAAAAACACCATCATTTAACTTTTTACAATCTGATTAATATATATTTTAGAATTTAATTTAGAATCTACGTTTACCTTAATCAAAGTTCAGAGCTCTAATTAAGCCATTCTTTTAATTAATCACCAACTATTTTGATAATACAGTAGATCAGTTTGAGTTTTGTTTTTTTCAATATTTGTTTGTGATTTTTCAGCTTCTTAAATGTGTATATTTTCTAGTTTCTGTCATTTTTTAGCTTCTTAAATGTGAATATTTTCTAGTTTCTGTCATTTTTCAGCTTCTAAAATGTGAATATTTTCTAGTTTCTGTCATTTTTCAGCTTCTTAAATGTGAATATTCTCTAGTTTGTCATTTTTCAACTTCTTAAATGTGAATATTTTCTAGTTTCCGTCATTTTTCAGCTTCTTAAATGTGAATATTCTCTAGTTTCCGTCATTTTTCAGCTTCTTAAATGTGAATATTCTCTAGTTTCAGTCATTTTTCAGCTTCTTAAATGTGAATATTCTCTAGTTTCAGTAATTTTTCAGCTTCTTAAATGTGAATATTCTCTAGTTTCAGTCATTTTTCAGCTTCTTAAATGTGAATATTCTCTAGTTTCAGTCATTTTTCAGCTTCTTAAATGTGAATATTTCTTTATAAAAAACAAAGAACTCTTTTTGGTTTGTGGGGATTTAACAAGACATTTGAGAACATCATCATTTCCTGAGTTTGAAAAACACTGATTTTCTGACATTTTATGAGCCAAATCACTAATGTATCTATTTTATTTAATTAATCAAGTAAATAATCAACACGTTATCATTAGTTTGAGCCCAAATATGAATAGAAATAATTTTTCCGTGTGTAGCCTCACACAACCAGAAATCAAGCAGGAGAAGCAGTTGATTTTTTGGGTTTTGATGTATAAATGTAATCGTGTCATCAGCGTAAAATTGTGACTCTATGAAGAATCTGTGTGACATCATTTATCTATGTGAGTGTTTAGTTTGTTGTGTAAGAAGTTCTGAGCTACGTTCTTTTATAATAACATTGTTGTGTGTGTGTGTGTGTGTCCTGCTCTCAGGCTCCATGAGTTTGACGAGCAGGTGTCTGCGGTGCGTGAAGGAATGGCTCGTGTCGTTCCTGTTCCGTTGTTGTCTCTCTTCACTGGATACGAGCTGGAGACGATGGTGAGTGACGTCACGTTTACTTTCATCAAGGCGCTTCTTTTCTCGCTCATCTTTTTATAAAACAAACTCCGCCCCTTTCCTCAGGTGTGTGGAAGTCCAGACATTCCTCTCCACCTGCTGAAGTCTGTGGCCACCTATAAGGGGGTGGAGCCAACAGCACCGCTCATCCAGTGGTTCTGGGAGGTGATGGAGTCGTTCTCCAACACGGAGAGATCGTTGTTCCTGAGGTTCGTCTGGGGCCGCACTCGCCTGCCGCGCACCATCGCCGACTTCCGTGGGCGAGACTTTGTCGTGCAGGTGAGACGTGATAAATGAAGGTGGTTTTTAAAAACCTGATCACCGGTCTGTCAGGAGATGTGGTCCACGAGATCAGGTCGACAAATACCTGGACCAACATCATCTTCATCATCTTCTTCTTCCCCAGGTTCTGGATAAGTACAACCCTCCCGACCACTTCCTGCCGGAGTCGTACACCTGCTTCTTCCTGCTCAAACTGCCCAGGTACTCGTGTAAGCAGGTTCTGGAGGAGAAGCTCAAATACGCCATCCACTTCTGTAAATCCATCGACACAGACGACTACGCTCGCATCGCGCTGTCGGGAGAACCGGCCGCCGACGACAGCAGCGAGGACTCCGACAACGAGGACGCCGACTCCTTCGCCTCCGACTCCACCCAGGACTATCTGACGGGACACTGAGCCAAACCTCTACTGGAGCTGCGTTCACACCACATGCTAAGCTAATGTTTACACCACGCGCTAAGCTAATGTTCACGCTGCTCTCCTGAGGCTAATGCTAAGATACTCATCCGACCTCCCCACTCATTCACTCACTCACTCTTGAGCCCCAAGTTAATCACGTGTGATCATATGTGAATGAGCGCACCAAACTTTAGCCTCACTTTGTTACATTTTCGCGAACTTGTATCATATGTAAAAATGTAGCTTTGAGTAAACAGGGTAAACACTAGCAACCCCGCGAGAAAACATGCCAATATTTATGCTACCGCTTACAAAACTGAAGTTAATGCTCGTTATGATTTCACTTGTAGCTGTGCAGTTCACATCACTTATAAGAACTTTTAATTTATGTGTAAATTAATCGTAGCGACGACGTGTAGAGAAGGAAAAGAAAGTGCTGCCCTCTGGTGGTGACATAAGAAAGTTACTGATTGGCTAACAGCTAACGTCGTGTTACAGCAAACTTGAGTTGAAATAATTTGACAATGATGAATTGAACGATTTTCATTTTGCAACTTTTTTCATAAATAATTTCATAATTTTTATTCTACGACTTGGCGAACTTTCTTTTCTGCTAACATGATTTTCACATAGTTGTGTGATTCCCGTCATGTGGCGTGACTTTAATTAAATATTAGCTTCTAACTGCACTTTTGCACCAACGTCGTAAAACTCCTGGCGCTAACACTTAGCTTCATCATGTAGCAGGCATTGCATGCGTGTGGTGTGAATGCAGCATTGGACACAAACGTCTGTGCGGGAAAAAAGTGCAATGAGCTTTGGATGAAGCTTTGTCATAAGCTAAAGATCGGAACAAATAAACAAACGTGATCACTTGCGATTGTGGTGATCACGTGTGATTGTGGTAGATTTCTGCCTCCAGTGGTTAGTTTGTATATAGACATAGATGTTGTAGAATAATCCGTGTTCACGTAAATAACAGTCATCGTCACCTTTTTTTTGTTTTGTTTCATGTTTCTTTATTTAAAAAAAAAAAAACAACAACAAAGAAGAATAAAATGCAATTTTTATGCTCAGTCTTTTTTTTTCTCTTTTTTTTTGTCGAGAGACTCGTTGGTTCGTTTTCACCACGTCCTCATTCACAAGTTCACCTCGTACAGTGTAAATAACGCCATCACATCATGTGTTCACATCATGCGCTCACACTGCAAATGAAACATGACTTTTGTGTTAATAAACACAAAACAGAGACAGAGAAACACACACACACACTCTGTGTTTTTATTTTGTGTGTGAGCACGGACATCTTTGTGAGGACCAAAAAAAGGTAAAAACCACAGGAAGTGAGACATTTGGTCTCGTCCTCATGTTCTGTCACATCTTAAAATGGCTGTTTATGGTTAAGACCTGGTTTTAGGATGAGACATTTAAGGTAAGGGGTTAAGGAAAGAATGGTCTGTGTGTGTGTGTTCAAACAACAAACAAAGTTTAAATTATAAAACAACATAAATTCCCGGTTTCTCCAGGTTTTTCTTTTTTTTAGCTTCATAAATGTCAAATTTTGTCTAAATTAAAATGAACGATTTCGGTTGAATTAAGTCGAAATTAAACAGACGGTGAGAAACACTTAAAAGTCCTTTTTCCCTAATTTGTGGAGATTTGTATTTCTTTAACAAGCTTCTTTTTTTTTTAAATGTCTCAATGTTTGTGTCAAAGGAAGACAAAAACCCTACATCTATCCCATAATTCCCTCTGTGCTGTTTTCTATGGAAACACATTTATGTCAGTAAAACTGAGACAAAAGTAGAAAAAAAGTCAAAATAATGGAATAAAATGATGAAGACGAAGATCTACACTGAGATAAAACAACTTAAGGGAGATGAAACATTTATATTAAGAGATTATAAAGATTATATGTTGAAATATGTACTGTATATACAATACAAATATTCACATATATATGTATATAAACAGGTTGAAATGATGTGATGAAAAGTAAAGCAGTAAAATAAAAAAAGTAAAAATATCCGCTGTCATGAAATTCTGTCATCATTGAAAGTTAAAGAATTAAAATCACAAACTAGAACTAAAATGATGGGAAAATAAAAATGATGAGATCAAAAGTTAGATTAGATGAAGATATTTGAACTTCAGAGATTTATTTATCTCATTATGCTTGTTTCATCTCAAATCTTCAAAGTTACATCCTGTAATTCAGAACTCTTTGTTCACCAGTTTAACTGAGAAGAAGGAGAAGAACAACCTGTGATTGTTTTACTTTAAATGTTCACACATAAAACATGCAGCTCATATTAAATCACTGCTTCACCTTTACTGTAAGAACCAGTCACATGGAACCACACACACTCCACATTCCTCATGGTGTCTGTAAATGCCTACACGTGTGTTACAGTGTGTGTGTGTGTTTCAAAGACACGTGAAGAAGAAGAAGAAAAAAAAGGATTGATTTTGGATTAAAACATTCTGCATTCTTTGTGGAATTAATGTCAGAGATGTGTGTGCGTGTGTGTGGTGGAGTCAGTCATGTGATTCAGTACAGTCACACACTGAAGAATCAACCTGCTCCATCACTCAACTACACACACATTCATATAATTATGATCTGCATCCATTTTAAGTCTGACTGTGTCTGTGAGCGCCCCCTGCTGCCGACAACCAGTCAAACCCTAAGTCTCTGATCTCTATGTCACAGGATCACGTCTTTATCTCAGTGTTAAGGTGAAGTTTGTAAACCACTCACTCTCCCACACCAAAGTCCATAGAATCACTCATTTTCTCTATGGACTTTGGTGTGGGAGAGTGAGTGGTTAACAAACTTCAGTCGTAACAGTCAAGACGTGATCATGTGACGTAGATATCACAGACTTTATTCTCACAGCACAGTCAGCTTAACCTAAGGTTAACTATTACTAACACAAACCTTAGGGTGTGTGTGTGAGTGAAGTGGGCGGGGCCTCTGAAGATCCTGTTCACGGTCAGTTGGTTGTGTGTGTGCTGAGCCGCAGAGAGGTCACATGACCTCAGTCATCTACAGTGGACGACACAGAGGAATGAGGTCTAGTACAGAGAAATCAGCTGATTCTCACCAGGTTCACACACACACACACACACACACACTCGTGCATTACATAAATATCTCAGGGTAAAAAAAATCAGTTTTCTTTCTTTCTTTCTCTCTTTCATTAATAGAATAGAGTGTTTTAACTAACACTTTAATTTTTAGTCATAAATAATCACAGGAGGAAAATATTTTGTTTATGTTTAAAATATTAATATATTTTTTTATATATGTTCACATCTGTGAGGTTTTAAAGGATGTGAACAAGTTTGAATTTATGAATAAATGAAGTATCATTTTCTCTAAATATAAATGAGTTGCAAGCACCGTGATGAACCAATGATCTTTTAAATATACTGAATTTTCAAAGGAAAAAAGAGAGAAAGAGATAAAAGTTTTCAAAACTTCAGTCAAATAATGATAAACAGCAGGTGGCGCTACATTTAACATCTGTATCACACATTCATCCTCTCACTGATACACCAATGAAGTCATGTGATTCTTCATCTGATTCCCTTTAATCTGATTCACTTTAATCTCATTCACATTAATTTGATTCATTTAAATCTGATTCACATCAATCTGATTCATCTGATTCACTTTAATCGGATTCACATTAATCTCATTCACTTTATTCTGATTCACATTAATCTCATTCACTTTAATGTGATTCATCTGATTCATTTTAATCTGATTAACATTCATCTGATTCACATTCATCTCATTCACATTAATCTCATTCACGTTAATCTGATTAATCTGATTCACTTCAATCGCATTCACATTAATTTGATTCATTTGAATCTGATTCACATCAATCTGATTCATCTGATTCACTTTAATCTGATTCACTTTAATCAGATTCACATTAATCTGATTCACTTTATTCTGATTCACATGAATCTCATTCACTTTAATGTGATTCATCTGATTCATTTTAATCTGATTCACATTAATCTGATTCATATTCATCTCATTCACATTAATCGGATTCACTTTAATCTCATTCACGTTAATCTGATTAATATGATTCACTTTAATCTCATTCACATTAATTTCATTCACACTAATCTCATTCACATAAATCTGATTTACATTAATCCCATTCACATTAATCTGATTAACTTTAATCTCATTCACATTAATCTGATTTACATTCATCTCATTCACTTTAATCTGATTAACATTAATCTGATTCACATTAATCTCATTCGCTTTATTCTCATTCACAATAATATCAATGATTTTCTTTTTTTTTACTCGTTAGAAGAATGAAGCAGATGAAACAAAAACCTGACGAGAGTGAAGTCATTCATTCATGTCAGTGAAGCCTAAGGCTCTCATTCATTCATCCTGTCATCTCCTTCTTTATAGTTTGTGTGTGTGTGTCTGTGTGTCTGTGTGTGTGTGCGTGTGGATGGGGGGGGGGGGGGGGGTGGTTGAGTGTGAGTGAGAGTCTGAGACACACACACACAAACACAATGAGAACATGAGACCAGTGTGTGGTCAGAGCCTCTGGTCGTTCTTCTGTCAGCAGCAGCTTTCATCCACACACCAGGTGACACTCACACACTCACTCACTCACTCACTCACTCACTAAGTCACTCACACACTCACTCATTCACTCACTCACTCATAGAGTAAAATCAAATTAGATTATAAAAATAAAAACTTCAGATATAACAAATGAAACAGGGTATTTTCAGGTGCAGAGAGTTAAAAATCATTATTTTGATATAGTTTGTGTTAATAATCTGATAATGATTTCAGTCTGGTTATTTCCTGTTTCACTGACTTTAAATCACTCGTGTTAAAATCATAATCTACTGTGAAAATGTCATCTAATCCTCTTTTTTTTCACTGAAACTGAAATGGAATAAATGATGAAAACATATTTGGTGTCACATGACGACACTGATGATCACGTGACTTTAATCGCTGTCGTCTCATGGTGACCTGATGTCTGTGGACAGGGGGCGCTGTCACGTTAAACACACTCAGCCTAAATCAGGGGTGTCAAACGTTCGTTAGTTCTGTTCTTATTGACTGTGTCTGTGACCTCTGACCTCTGACTGACACTGACTTTGACCCCTGATCTAAATCCATGTCAAAGGTCGAGTGAACTCCACGGAGTTAAGGTGTACAGAGGTCAGAGGTCAGACAAAGAGAGGCGTCAAGACTCCAAGAATGTGTCTCTGATTTTACTCTTTATAATAATTATATAATAACACGTGTGCGTGTGTCTGCGTGTGTGTGTCTGCGTGTGTGTGTCTGTGTGTGTGTGTGTCTGTGTGTGTGCATTTCTTGTCATTTGCAGTAAAAAGTGAAACTTTGTTCTTTTGTGTAAAGTTTGTTTTCAATTTGAAAAGCAGAAAATTTGATTCTTCACATTTGTTCTGCTTCACAGTGTCTGTGTGTGTGGGTGGGTGTGTGTGTGTGTGTGTGTGTGTGTGAGAGAGAGAGAGTGTGGGAGTCAGTGAGAAGGTCAGGACAGATTTAATCAAAGTTCAAAGGTCAGAGAGAATCGCTGTCTAAATACATCATTTTAATCCTGTGGAAAAAAAACACATATTAAAGTGCTTTATTTAAAAATGTCTAACTTTGAAAACTTCAGACACTCACGTTTCATGTTTTAGAGAAAAACCTGAGCCTGAGACACGGAGGAAATCTGTCTGTCCAACAGTGAGACAAAGACGTGAACGTGTTAACATCGAGGAGTCTTTAGTTTTCACCATAAAATCATGTTTTCACACAGAAACAAACTTCACTCGTTAGTCACATGTGTCGCAGTTTGGCTGTAAAAAAGGTCGTAAAAGTGTTTGAACAAGAACCTGCCCCTCCTCCTCCTCCTCCCCCTCCTCCTCCCCCTCCTCCTCCTCCTCCTCCTCCTCCTCCTCCTCCTCCTCCCCCTCCTCAGCTCCTGCTCAGTCTCTGTGCTCAGGATCATCTCCCTGCTTTTTCCTGGGACGCACAGGAGAGGAGAAGAACCTTCCTCCTCCTCATCATCATCATCATCATCTCTGTGATTCACTCATCACATTAACAACTTCATCTGTAACACGTCAGGGATTTTACTGCAGGATCTTCATCACAAACCGTATCATCTTCATCCTCATCTTCATCATAAAACCAGGTCAGTTTCACGTTTCTTTCACCAGTCTGAGAGTTGTCTGTGTTTATGCTTTCATGCTCATTAAAGTGTCACAGTGTGTGTGAATGAGTGAATGAGTGTGAAGGAGGACGGATAATGTGAGAAGAAACAGTTTGTGTTTGTGATGACACGCGGCTCGCGGGCGGCTCGCGGGCGGCTCGCACACAGACCGCTGCTTTCTCCTCATCACATGGGGAATTGGACGAGGTTGTTAACGCGAGGCAGATGAAACAGTGATGGATGTTTGATCTGAGCAGGGCCGGAACAACCAGCCTCAGCTGCAGGGTCCCATTAAAGATTTAACGGGGGGCTGATTTCACCCTCTTAACGAAGGTCT